>NW_022203056.1:0-1518 GCF_009176525.2 Contarinia nasturtii | reverse complement strand
TGTTTGCATTTTAGAGGCGACGCAATAATAACATTTTGTACATATTTGAGCGAACGCGTCACTGAAAATTTATATCAGACCATTTTTAGATTTACAGTATTATTGCGTGCGTCACACTGGGAACTTTCTGGGAAAGAAGTGTTTTTTTTTTTACTTATATATATTATTTTCCGATGAATTAGATCATAGCAGAAACCAAAAAATCTATATACAGTATGTTTCATTATAGAGACAGAGAGGTTGCGATTAGGAAGTACCACAAATTTCAAATATCTTAAAAATATTTTTGGTGTTGCCAGCAGATGAGACTCTCTACTAAGCTAATACGCCAATTAACAACATTGACAGCTCTCAAATCAGTACAGTGTTTGTTGTGCAACGAAAACATTAATTCCAAACATTTTCATTCACGGACGGCGGCGGCGGCGGCGGTTTGAAGCCGTTTTTCTGCATTTGCATCCAAAAGTACAAAGAATGTCGATTGCATTGACTTCTAAATTGACATTAAAAAGTCAAAAGAGTTCGTAAAAAAGTGAATCCAGCAGTATAAGCATGAAAAAATTGAACGACCAGCCCCCTCCAATCTGAAGCCGCCGCCGCCGCCGCCGCCAAACCGAGCCTCCTCGCCACAGCACGGATGATAAACGGATGATAGTCAAGTTGTTCGATAAACATTTAGAAATGTCGCGTTGGGTCAAGACGGTGAAAGGCTATACCATCCTATCCTCACCTCACCTCAAATAGACGCATCTCGTGCTTGCTCCACTGTCAAGAAAAGATTAGAGATGTTGCCGGTGCGTTCGTTTTATTATCGCAGCAGTAAATTGAAGAAATCACTTTTGACACACAGAAAACCGCAGAAGAAAAACACACATTGACTGGGCAAAGCAAAATTCAACAAGAGACTGGAGCGAAGCTACGAGTCATTCTTTTTTGGCTGGTGAATAGCACTACCCACCCACCCATGCCACGCGCGTCTAGAGCCCCCAAAAAAGAAAGAGAGAGTGGACCGTGCAAGCATCCGAAAAAGGCCCATGTTTATGGTTGCGCTTCTGTGAAGCTGGTTTTGGAGGAAAGTTGACCGTATATTATTCACACGGGCATTGCAAACACCGACCAACATTATAACCAACATTATTCATCGACACTGTTACCCACCGCCGCCGCCGCCGCCGCCGCCAAGAAGTTCTATGGCAACGACAATTCGAATTGCCTTCTATTAGAAGAGACAACAACAATCCATCCAAAACACAAAAGTCGTCTGCGTGCATCGTTTGGAAAGGGGAAAATGACATATAAAACAAATGGAGTGGCCGCCACAGTCACCCGATTGCAATCCGATCGAAGATATTTGGGCTATTATTATTAACCCTCCTAGGTATAGTAACGGTCTATTAGACCGAAAACTTAAAAAAAAAAATATCATAAAATGGAAATGCGTCGACCGATTGGCATCAAATTTTCGCCTTTTTACGAGAATAATGGATAAATATTGAAAATAACATTTAAAATCCTGAA
>NW_022203055.1:0-1786 GCF_009176525.2 Contarinia nasturtii | reverse complement strand
AAATGTGAATACACTGTCGCAGTCATGCCTGTCGTGTGAAAATTTGGCGTTAAAAAATAACATTCTGAAAGTTTGAAGAAATTTCAATAAAAGTTAGCAGACGTTTTATTGAGCTGATTATTAGGGTGGAACATTTTTGGCACAAAAAAACATGTCTTATAGTCCCCAGATTCAAGATACTAGTAGTATTCAAGATACTAGTATGAAGGAAATTTCAAATTGTAATCGCCGCCTTGGAAAATGGACCTTAAAAATAAAGGTGCCTCCCATTTACACTAATGTGCCTCTAATTTTTCCTTATATTTTGGGTGAATTGAATATAGTGTTTATTGTCGCCGCTATGTGCAAACCAAATGTAAATGCGGTGGCGCACGTTTCTATATTAGGAACTTGTTCGAACAAAATGACAATTCATATTTGCTCTCCTCATTGTAAAAGATGCACTGAATTTAATCTCAGTGGAAGTTATTCGATTCGAGTGGAAGAGTGGAAATTATTCGATTCGAGTGGAAAAGATCGAGTGGAAAAAATCTTATTCGAGTGGAAAATATCCGAGTCGAGTGAGAAAAAATCTAATTCGAGTGGAAATTATCTGATTCGAGTGGACGATGAACCAAATCGAGTGGAAAAAGATTTTAACCTCGTCATTTTAACATGGAGCTTTTTTTTCACATGGTAAAATTCCGTTTTACCCGCAAAGAAATGTGTTGCGGTTAAAATAATATTTTACCATGTGAAAAGAAAACCTCATTTTAAAATGGCATTTTGCTCTGATTACTTTGAATCTTAACATCTGAGTTTTCTGAGAGTAGAGTGACGCAAAAATACATATCACATATAAATATTTGTATATGTATGTTGGGATTGCGTCACTTGGGGGACTGCCGTCCCCTGTGATGATATAAAATATTATTTATTCGAAAAGTCTACTTACAAAAAATAACGCCAGAATTTTTTTATTTGGTCTAAAATCAAATTGAATTCCGGTCAAACGGATAACATAAAACTACGGACTTTTCTGTTTACTCTGTAAAAAACCGGACGAAGAATAGACAAATAAAAATAACAGTGGTAATGAAATAATGATGAGAAAGACGCAATTTTAACATGTAAGCAAATGCCGACAACACAGCGTTTTCAATGTTTGTGCATAAAAAGTTAAACCTATCCTACAGTTTTGTGCAAATCACTAAAGCAATACACAGCGAGAAAAAGAGCATTGATCATCGAAATAATTATGATTAAATGTATACTAAAGCTGGCCACGAACAGTTCGCAAGCGTTCAAGAACAATTAAAAAAATATAAATTTGTATTTGTTCGTTTTCGTTCGTGAAATATTTGTTCGTGTTTGTACGCGAATAGTTTGTGATTAATTTTCATCATTTTTTTACAGCTCGCGTTCATGACCAGCCTTAATGTATACGTATTAAAAATGGTAAGTAAAAATAGTATTTGTTGACTTCATGTTTTTTTATTAATTGTCTCCTATGTTGCATACCATCAAACAAGTTCTTTCACATAGTTCTCACAAGCAAGCCATGCACTTTGGACAACGCAATATGAATGGGGTAGAATAAAAACTACTTCTCGAAAAATGTTTAAACACGAAACCTGAAAAAAACTTTCAATGAAAAGTGAATCAATTTTTTTTTTGTCCAATTGAAGTGAACCAAAAAAAATTTGTTCAATAAAAGTGAACCTAAAAAAAAATTTCATTTTAGTGTATTTTACACTGAAAAAACCGAGTGAAATTTTTTTTTTGGTTCACTTTTATTGAACAAAAT
>NW_022203053.1:0-1891 GCF_009176525.2 Contarinia nasturtii | reverse complement strand
ATTCCAATACTTTACCTTACACACTAGGTGTGTGCGGAAAAGTAAAAAACTATTTTAATATGTTACGGCCGTAATTGTACAATATATGGGTTATTTTGAAAATATTATTATAATTTTGACCGATTGATAAGAATCCAGTTTGTTTGTCATAGAGTCTGAAAGGTCACAAATAAAACATTTGTTGCCAATTCAATTTTATCGATGCAGACAATATTGTCCTTCAATTATCATTTATTCAGAAAGATAATGATCAAAGCCAACTGGTTAAAAATAAATCCAGTGCGATTGCGTCATGATGCAAATCTTTATTCGTTCCCCACGATACTTACTTGAAATTTTATTTGAACAAATGTTTCTTTTCAAGTTTTTGTGTCTCTCCTCCAGACATGGAGACAAACAAAAACCAATTTGGATTTAGACAAAATTCTATTTCCGAAATTGTTTAATTGGATTTCATTTTGAAACACATTTGTTTGCTTTTGAGCTACATCATTCCCTATCTGTTTATGGCTTTCGCTTTCGATAAAAATTTGTATAAAAGACGCTGCAATCAAAGAGAAAGTTATCACATTTTCAATTTCACTTGAATCATTCAGTTGAAACAGTCAAATTCGAAATTAAAATGAAATTCTTATTATTTGTTGCGCTTCTGACCGTCGGAGTTTGTGTCGCTTCTCCAGGTATATTTCTAACTATATTTTTAATTTTCACTTTAAGAAAAAAGTATTCAATCTATATTTTTTATAGGTTTCGTCCCCGACCAGGCTAACCCCGACCCAGCTTCCCCCAACCCAACTATCCCCGTCTCAGCTCTCCCCGACCAAGCTGTCACCTACCCAACTTTCCCCGAACCAAATATACCACCCGAATTAGGTATAAAATTAAATGATTCAATATTCACTTTGTTTTCAAATTTGTTTGAATTATTGAATTTCAAATCTATAAAAAACTTCAATCTAACAAAGTACCCAGAGGCAGAGCAGTACTAGAATAATCATTTTTGTTTGAAGTAATTCTATGTTGTGAGTAGTAATCCATATTAATCCATAGTAATACACACTTGCGTAAATTCTAACAGCAGTGCAATGACGTTTCATGTGTACGTTGTGTATGACATTTGCTAGGCATAAAGCGATCGCCGTATATTTCGGATGAGACATTTTATTGTTAAAAAATGGAAAATATCGAATTTAATTTAATAAATATCGAATAAATTGTTTCAATCCGCAATAAACGACGATCGCTTCATTCATAATAGATGTAATACACAACGTACACATGAAACGTCATTGCACTGCTGTTAGAATTTACACAAGTGAGTATTACTATGGATTGATATGGATTACTACTCACAACATAGAATTACTTTAGACTAAAATTATTATTCTAGTACTGCTCTGCCCCTAGCAAAGTACAAAATATTTTGATGGAATTTTTTGTAAACATTCTGCAGATAACTCTCCCACCTGTTTTTGCAGTGATAAGTAAGTATATCATTTGTTTTAATTTTAATTTTTGTTAAAATTTTGACACAATTTATTATTTTGGTTTCAGGTCATTAGGTTAGGCAGCATTAAAAATATTTTGCCCACTTCTTAAAAATGTGCCGATGACCCGAGACCAAACGTTACTACGGCTCCTATGCTCAATATATTGTAACGTACGGTGTGTGAGAGCGTAAATAAGTATATCGCGCTCTGTACACATATGAATGGGTGAGAATAAAAACTCAACTTCGCATTTCACCTCTTGCTCTCTCCTGAAGGATTTTCCAAAAGTGTGAGCAGGAGGTGAGATATGAAGTTGAGTTTTTGTTCTGACACATTCATATAATATGTGACATATTACACACACGGAAATAATGTATAGATTATTGGTAGAAATGATTTTT
>NW_022203052.1:0-1467 GCF_009176525.2 Contarinia nasturtii | reverse complement strand
CACAGGTTATTTTTATCATACAAAAATACCATTTCGAGAGTTTGAAAACATTTCAACGCATATTAGGGGTACCACCCGAACAAAATTTTGGATTTTTCACTCAAAAACGAAATGTTGTATGGGCATTTTTAGTAGTTTTTGTATGAAAAGTGCTTCGAAAATTATTTGTATCTTAAAACTAATGTCAGGTTCAGTTTTCTCGTGAATTCTTTGTGTAAAATATTTGTAATTAATGCATGGTGTGGATCACGGTGCGGAAAAGTTCATCTTACGGATGTAAGACATTTTATTATTCTAGAGCATTCAATAGTCATTCTTTCAGAAGATCATGGCAAGCATTTCAATATGCTGTTGAGCAAGGTGAGTAATGAAAATTTATGAAATATTAGTTATACTTTTAGTTATTACCTAGATTATTACTAGAAAGTACCTTTGAAACCGTTTATTGTCTTACTCAGGTGATGTACAAGAAATCGAAAAATTAATAATAAATGGAGCGGATGTTAATATCAAAAATCGTGATGGTTGGACACCTTTATTACTTGCATCTCACTACGGTAGTTTCAAAATTTGGTTATACTTTGACCATTTACAAAAAATGTATTCCCAGAAATATTGGAATCTCTTTTTCTTCAGATCAACTTTATGTAGTTGAACTTTTAATAAGAAATTCTCAATTCAATCAATTTTCTGTATATAACAAAAGTTCCAAAACATTTATATCAAAATCATTTTCGTAGGCAAAGAGCGAATTGTGGATTTTTTGCTGAAAAATGGGGCCAATGTCAACAGTCAACATAATGAAAGAATGATACCTTTGATATTGGCTTCGGAAAATGGTAGTAGAATTGAAATTGATGTCACTTCTTTCAAACCGTCAAAATGTTATACATTTTTGAATCTGTATTTCCACAGGTCATACTAATGTAGTTGAACTGTTAATAAGAAATGGTGCAGATGTAAGCATTAGAGACAAGGAGGGATTTACACCAATAGCTATCGCTGCTCAGGAAGGTAATCATGGGAGCGACGTGAAAAAACTTGATATCAGCGCCAGTCCCTCATAACTAAAAATGGTACAAATTCGCAATAGATGGCGCTTATAAATCGACAAACACACTTACATTTTATCAGAAGAAAAATGAAAAATATTGAAATATTTTCAAAATATTTAATTTAATAATTTTAATTTAAATAAATTTAAATGGAGTGCCTTCTAGTGCTTCTCTGATTATAATGGTTTTAAAGTTTCAACAAGAGACGTTTAGCTGTCAAAGCGAAAACCGACTATTGTTTTAGCTCTGTGTTTTTTGTGTTTATTTATCATTTGAATGTTATTTTAAGTAACCAAATATATATATTTAACGACATTACGGTGATTTCTATTGGAATTACATGAAGTTTAGTAATTTTCTTGTGTTTTTGATAATATTACTGCGATTGAAAAATTGAACATTTTTGTACCAT
>NW_022203051.1:0-1140 GCF_009176525.2 Contarinia nasturtii | reverse complement strand
GTCCCGATGAAATACCAAATAAATTTATCAAGCATTGTTTGGTTTCATTGCGGGGGCCAATCACAACATTGTTAAGAGAATCTCTTGAAACATACACTGTACCACAGATTTGGAGAACGTCTTTTGTCAGACCGGTTTACAAAAACGGTGACAGAAACAACGTTCAAAATTACCGTGGTGTCGCTCTTCAGTGTATAGTGTCAAAAATTCTAGATTCGATCGTCACGAACCATCTCAATCAATATCTAAAGAACATAGTACACGAAAGTCAGCATGGGTTCATCAAAAATAGGTCAACGATAACGAACTTGGCAGAATTTACATCGAATACGATAATCAACATGGGAAAGGGACATCAAACAGACACCATATATTTGGACATCGCAAAGGCTTTTGATTCTGTGCAGGGATTTTGTCGACCCATGGACTTTAAAACGCCTTTACTTTACATTTATATTACCGATTATTGAGTATGGATCTGAAATATGGAATCCACACTACGACAATATGTGCAAAAGAATAGAGTCAATACAAAAACAATTTTTAATATATGCTCTGAGGAGAATGGCCTGGAACGATTTTAGACTGCCAAAATACGAACACAGGCTACTATTTCTGCAAATGATTACTCTTGAGGAGAGACGCAAGATGGCGCAAGTGTCTTTTATTTTCAAAATTATTCACGGAGATTTAAAGTCAACTTATGTTTCAAACAGTATGAAATATTACGATCCAGCACATGATACCAGAGCAACACCACTATTTGATCTACCAATTAGGAGAACTGATTACACAAAATATGAGCCAATAAATTATATGCTTACAACATTCAACGAATTTTATACCAAAAAATTGCAAAACAGTGATAAAAATTTAATTGATTTAGAAGTAAATTTATCAACAGTAAAACTGAGAATAGAGAATTATTTAAAGCAAAGCAGATAAATACAAAAATTTGTTATGGATTATAGAAATTTTAAGCAGATGAAAAATTAATTTATGAAATTTATATTATTTACATGAGAGGAGCAATAATTTTACATTTTCTCTCTCAAAAATGCTTGATAAAAATCAAATTGTATTATATTATATATATTTAATTAAATTATTTTCAATAAACCACCAAGGCGAAGGAACGCT
>NW_022203050.1:0-3448 GCF_009176525.2 Contarinia nasturtii | reverse complement strand
CGATTAAATGATGAAAAACAAATAAAAATTATCGCAAATATGAGCGTGAGATACGGATTCTTTTATGTTTTTACAACACACCGGTAAACTTTTTTTAGAGCAAAATATCACTATAAATCACATCAATTTCAAATCAAATTATATTTTAAATCTTTCATTGAATATTTAACAATAAAATAAAAACATGAAAAAAAATTATCATTTGAAAAAAATAGTTTTTTTTACGAAAAATCATTTTACACTGAACTTGCAAAATCAAAGTGTAAAATGACGGTTTGCACTGACGTTATACACACACGTAGTGTGGGTAATTCGACGTTTCACACTGTGTGTGAAACGTCAGTGTAAATGGGCGAAATACACAACAAACATATTTCATCGGGATATTTTATTCTCTGAGTGATATTCCGTTCTGAAATGTGACAAAAATTTCTCGGGCGCAAAGTCAGATTCGTCAAACTTTCTAACCGAGCAACCAAAATATTCTCAACACAGAACAGAGAACGCACAGTTAGAGAACATTCCGTTATTATATAACAACAATGGATTCACCCCTTTGTCAGTGAGACACAACAATACATTCAAATTTATTCACAGTAAATGAATCACTCTCACTCGCTCACACAGAACAAACGAGTGTAGTTAACGAGCGCGCGCAAAGTTCTATCTTCAATGTGTGTATACGATGAAAAATATAGATAGAATAGAGGAGAGAACAGAAACAGAAACAACGTGTCAAAATGTGAAAAAACGTGTTCAAACGTGTTCAAACAGAAACAACGTGTCGCGCAGTACGCATACACTGACGCAAACCAACGTTCTTCGTTCAACGCATGCTTATTCCACTTGTCAGTTGTGTACAAAAAGCACATTTCATTTCGCCGGCATTGTTTTGTTCTTCGATATTGAAAATAGGATTAATACTTTTTGTTATTCATGTCATTGAAATCACGCAATTTATGGAGACATTTTCATCACTTTTTATGCTCAGCATGAAGTGATGCAACTTATATCAAATTATCAAGTACAAATATTGATGGGGCATTGTCGATTGAAATCGATTATTGGATGCATTAAAGGTGTCGTTAAAATATCCCGATGAAATGTTGTGAATGTGAAATTGAATGATCTTTGAGTTGATATTTTATGCAGAGCATGATATCGAAAATCAAAAATACAAACTACAATTGTAACATGTGAAATCAATTGTGTCCATGGGAATTAAAGTGGCAATACAGTGGTGCGTTTTGAAAGGTGTGAGCTGAAAAAGTGAATTCTCAAAACACAAGGTAAATGCGTGCCACCCAATAAATATCATCCAAAATTGTGATGTCAATCGTTTTATTAGATTTCACTCTCTTGTAGCGCACGATTTACATTGAATTTTTCAGAATTCAATTTTGTCGGCATCGTTACTACTACATTTACACGCATATTGTAAGTGAGCTACGAAAGACAGAACAACAAGGGGAAAATCGGTACTGAAATACTAAATATACTTAGAAGTATTGAAAAGTACCGAAACGTACCGAAACGTACCGAAACGTATCAAAACCATACAATGATTTTTGGATAGAATAGATCCGTAAGATCTCCGCAAGATCCGGATCCAAGCGTGCGTACGTAGCCGCATGATACATACATTCCTTACTCCGTAATGCTATGGCATGCGAATCAAAGAAGGGGAAATAAGAATAACGAATTTGCGTGCGTATTATATATGTATGCATCATGCGGCAGCGTTCGCACGCTTGGATCTGGATCTTGCGGAGATCTTACGCATCTATCCTATCTAAAAATCATTGTATGATCAAAACATACCAAAACGTACCAAATAGGTATTCGTTTCGAAAAAATAGTGAATAATTTTTTCGTGTTTTCGACTGTCTTTTTGGTGTTACGTGGCAAGCTTGTATGAAACTCTCGGAGACTCGATATAATGCACAAAAAAAGTGAAATATTTTTTTCGATATTTTTGTGCACTATACCTTGTCTCCGAGAGTTTCATATAAGCCTGCCATGTAGAAGCAGAAAGACAGTCGAAAAGACGAATTTTTTTTTTCAATATTCTCGACTGTCTTTCTGCTGCTACATGGCAACCTTATATGAAACTCTTGGAGACTTGGTATAGTGCACAAAAATATCGAAAAACATTTTTTCCACTTTTTTGTGCATTATACCGAGTCTCCGAGAGTTTCATACAAGCTTGTAATGTAACACCAAAAAGACAGTCGAAAACACGAAAAAATTATTCACTATTTTTTTGAAACGAATACCTATTTGGAACGTTTTGGTATGCTTTGATACGTTTCGGTACTTTTCAATACTTCTGAGTATATTTAGTATTTCACTACTGATTTTCCCCTTGCAGAACAACCGCATGTGAAAGAGCTCGGAGAATCCGTATAACGCGCACAGAATTTGCTCTTATATTTTGCTGCTCAATAAAATTATTAACAATTTATTTGGTCATCGCTTTGGGTTTTGTGTCGACGATTTTTATTGCACAGCAAAATATAAGTGCGAGTTGTGTGTTACTCGCCTTACAATTTATATTTTGCTGCGCAATAAAAATCGTCGACACAAAACTCAAAGCGATAACCAAATACATTGTTAATAATTTTATTGCGCAGCAAATTATAAGTGCGAGTTGTGTGTTAATAGAATGTCCGTTGTAAACAATTATACATGCAGTGCGAGCGAGATAGCATTGAACAACCATTTGGGTGATAGAGATAGCAAATTTCTACGTTCTGATCACACCAAATAAAATAGATCATTTAGTTGTGTATAAGAATTGAGAAAAAAAAATCTGTTGTTTTTTACTCTTTGAGTGCACTATACCGAGTCTCCGAGAGTTTCATATAAACTCGCCTTGCGATAGCCAAATGACGCCTATTGATTCAATCACGATTGGTATTCGCTTACTATTCAATAGGTATCTCATGGCACGTTTATAAGAAACTCTCGGAGACTCGGTATAGAGCACTCAAACAGTGAAAAAAGTCCAGATCGTGATTCAGATGATATGGAATGCGATTTTTTTCATTCTGATTTCACCAGGTGATACAGAAAATTGAGTAGTATTTGTAAATCGAAGAAAAAAATTTAATAATTTGTTTCATTTTTCGCGACTTTTTCACCATCTACATGGGAGGCTTGTATGAAAAACACGGAAGACCGCTGAAATATATTTGGTGTTTGCCATTTCATCATTTGGGGGTACAGTGGCTGCTGCGACTACTACGGCACCATTCACTCACTGAGGTTAAGCTGCATATGCTTTGGTCAGTGATTGAATGGGTGACCGATAGAACATCGTATGTAAGTTACTAACGTTACTAACGGGGTTTTGAGCCAAATCGCATCGGCTTGATAGCAGCTTGACAGCGCATCAGCTGGATAGCAGCTGAATAGCGCAACAGCTTGATAGCAAAAAAAAAAAAAA
>NW_022203049.1:0-4232 GCF_009176525.2 Contarinia nasturtii | reverse complement strand
ATTGGTGCAGTTGGAAAGATATTTTGCAAAACTTTCAACGTTCCATTGAACATGGACGTCCTGCCAGCCGAAATTACGAATAAAACTCTGGATGTTAGCATGGTTTATAATGCATTAACAGAAAAATATGCAAAGAAAGAATCTGGAAATGGCAACTTCTTTGATTTCATATCATTTCCATTTAATATTTTCAATCCCGATGAAGATGAGGAAGACGATCCGAATCTTATTTTTGAAAAACTCAACAATTTGAGAGAGAAAGATAACGTTAAATTGGGTGATGTTGGCGAAGTGTTTGCGGAAGTATACCATTTACCATATTCGATGCAGAACTACCCAAAAGATATTCAAAATTTGAGCGTAAATGTTGATGACTTTATCAGAGCCTTGCAAACCAATGATGATACGCCAGAAACGACTATCGCCAATGCAACTACGCAAAATTAAAGCCTTAATTCACTTTAAGTATTGCAAGATAAGAAGATACCGTTATGCAATGAATTTTGAATTTAAATAAATAACAGGCGGGCTGAAAAGTTCGTATCGTTTCTAAGAAAGGGCGCTACCATAACAAAATCCATTATGTTTCTGGAAAGTTCCATCCTTTCAAGGCATACATACGAAATTTGAGCCATATCCGTCCACTGAGTCAGAAATTATAGCACTTGAAAGAACATAACCTCAAAATACACCTAAATTCTCAATTTTATGGCTTTATTCGAAAGAGGAGTCATTATTTTTAAACTATTTTTCAACCCAGGACGCAGATATAAGTCCCCCCAAGCTAAATTCGAAATAACGAATCGATTCGTATCAAAACTCATCAAATGCTGACATCATCTGCATGACTTCCCGAGATGGCTTTTCACTGAAATTCTGAGAGATTACATTTTCAAAAAAAACACCGGATTATCTTTGTCCAAAAATGTCAACATTGACATGTATTATTCTTTTGGCATTGTCGCATCTCATCCAAGATGCTAAAACGCTATTTTGAACAACGCAGTACTAAATAGTGGCAAGGAATACGAGATAAGGTCAAAAACTCAGATTTTGTGACTTTTCGTCGTTACGTTGATTTTTGGTGACCAGTTGGAATTCAAATTTCCTCAAAATGTATTCCATGGGTTTTGTAAGACATTAATAGTTACCATTCAGTAAAAATATTTACTGGAATAATGCTTAAAACCCACTTTAGATCACTTCAAAGTTGCCACTCGATTCCATTTGTTGTCATTTTGAGAAAATGCGGCACTGTTTGTTTGAATGAATTTTTTTTACACAAATTTTGGAGTAATGTATTGAAAGAAGTATTCTACAAGATGTTTGAGATCCATTCTTCAGTATTCACTAAAAAATAGCCATCCTTCGGGGCAATTTCTTAGATTTTTTCAAGCATCTCTTCGAAGACCCGTATTTTTAAGGCAAATTGAGGCGTTCGTCACCTCTGGCGTTTGTGACCACATACATGTCAATAGTGACTCTCTATATAGCCTCAGATGGTAGTGGAGGGACCAAAGAATACCTTCAAGTGTTCAGTTTTGGATTCGCTGATGGATTTATCAAACAAAAATTGACCTAATTAGCATGGTTGAAATTGATTTTTCGCACATAAAGAGAAATGCTGGAGATTGGTTCATTTCAAGTGCTATAATTTCTGACTCAGTGGACGGATATGGCACAAATTTCGTATGTATGCCTTGAAAGGATGGTACTTTCCAGAAACATAATGGATTTCGTTATGGTAGCGCCCTTTCTTAGAAACGATACGAACTTTTCAGCCCGCCTGTTAAATCATTTTTCTGACGTCGAGCAATAATTCGATTTATTTTAATCATTGCAAAAAATTCTCATCACAAAACTCATGAAGTTTGTCATATTTCAAAATATGAATTGCAATTGATTGGAGCTTTTTTGTAACCATCCGTTTGACCCCTTAGAATCGTTCCGCGAGCCTATGCTTCGTGATTAATGATTTCATGATGTGGCTTCGATTCTTACTTCTTGCACTGGCAGCTTTTATTGCTGTTAAAAACATTCAAGATTTTGTGGCGTTTATCATTTCAAGACAAACTTGCTCTCATTTTTCTTTTTACACATGAACCATAAAAAGCTGAACAATTTGTGGACTGTTATGGGAAGAGATATGGAAAGTCAAGGACATTATTTTCAAAGCGGATAGTTTGAGCAGGGTAACTTTTTGGGAGAAACTCAAGTGTCGTGACTTTCATCATTATATATTTCGCGTGATTGATAATATTTCGTGTTTCGAAACTTTTCAATTACCCAATTTAATAGACCTAAATCTACGTGTTTTAATAATAAACAGTTTAGTGTAGTAGCAAATATATATTTTATTTTTTTAATTTACTTCACACGTCGCGCAATACTATTAACTGTATCTAAAATTGTAGCTAAAAAAGTATAAATACTGTAAAATGTATCAGCAATTATTCGTACATGTCAAACATTACGAGAAAAAATTATAAAATTAAAAAAGTTCCCTAAATAAAAGAAAGTAAAAAATGCTGAAGTTGCTTACAATTCTTTTTGCACTTGTTGTCTTCAACGTGAAATCGGAAAATTTATCTGAATCATACCCTGAAATACCAGATGTTGACAATTTGTCAGATTTGTCACCCGGTGAAGCGGATATCGTCAAGATTTTGGGCCCAATCAAGGATTTAGCACAAAATTCAACTAATGGTATTACTACAATGGGTGCAGTTATGAAGATATTTTGCAAAACTTTCAACGTTCCATTAAACGTAGACGTCCTGCCAGCCGAAATTACGAATAAAACTCTGGATGTTAGCACGGTTTCTAATGCATTAACGGAAAAATATGCCAAGAAAGAATCTGGAAATGGCAACTTCTTTGATTTCACATTATTTCCATTTAATATTTTCAACGATGAAGATGAGGAAGACGATCCCAACCTTATTTTTGAAAAACTCAACGATTTGAAAGAGAACGAGAACGATCACGTTAAATTAGGTGAAGTTGGCGAAGTATTTGCGGAAGTATACCATATGCCATATTCGGTAGAGGACTACCCTGAAGATATTATGAATTTGAGCGTAAATGTTGATGACTTTATCAGAGCCTTGCAAACCAATGATGCTACGCCAGAAACGACTATCGCAAATGCAACCACGTAAAATTAAAGCCTTAATTCACTTTAAGTATTGCAAGATCTGAAGTCACTGTTATGGAATGAATTTTGAATTTGAATAAATATACGTATAACATTTTTCTGACTCAGAACTTCTGAGATCGAGCACGAAATAAATTTATTTTAATGTTCCCAAAAAATTGTTATCATAAAATTCATTTTTCAAAATATGAACTGCAATTTATTGGAGTTTTTTTTTTGGAAAAATCCGTCCCACCACTTTGAATCATACTTGTGTGTTACAAAGCCAAGTGTGACGTTCCGAAAGCCCTTGCTTCGTCATTAATGATTTCATTATGTGGCTACATCCGATTCCCACTTCTTCCACTTGCAATTTCAACGTTTATTTCTGTTAAAAACATTCAAGTTTTTGTGGCGTTTATCGTTTCAAGACAAACTCTCTCTCTTATCTTTTTTTTCACGAATGAACCATAAAAAGCTGAACAATTGTCGTGACTTCCATCACTTTATATTTCGCGTGATTGATAATATTTCGTGTTTCGAAACTTTTCAATTATCCAATTTAAAAGACTTAAATCTACGTGATTTAATAATAAACAGTTTAGTAGTAACAGGTATATATTTCATTTTTTAATGTACTTTACACGTCGCTGAATGCCGTTTACTGTTTCTAAAATAGTATAAATACTGGAAAATATATCAGCAATCATTAGTATATGTCAAGCAATACGATAAAATTATTAAATAGTAGTTTTTTTTGTAAAATAAAGTTCCAAAAAAGAAATTAAAAAATGCTGAAGTTGCTTGCAATTTTTTTTGCACTTGTCGTCTTCAATGCGAAATCGGAAAATTCATCTGAATCGTACCCTGAAATACCAGATGTTAAAGATTCGTCAAATTTGTCACCCGGTGAAGCGGATATCGTCAAGATTTCGGGCGCAATCAAAGATTTAGAAAAAAATTCAACTAATGGTACCACTACTATTGGTAGCTTCACGGAACGAAGAAAGTAAAAACGCAGAAACACTAAAACGCAGAAAAATAAACGCAGAAAAAATAACACAGAAAAAAAATCGCAGAAAAAAAAACGCAGAAA
>NW_022203048.1:0-4968 GCF_009176525.2 Contarinia nasturtii | reverse complement strand
ACACTGAAAAATAAGTTCACGATCGAATCTGCAAAAATATTATATTTTGCACTAGTCAGATCAAAATTGGAATACGCAAGTATTGTATGGCAGCCATACCATCGTATCCACTCCGACAGAATAGAGTCAATTCAAAAAGATTTTGTGATATGGACATTAAGATTTATATATCAAAGAGATGAGAATTATGTATTGCCACCGTATCAGTTTAGATGTGATGTTTTAAATATTCAACCTCTTTGGAGACGGCGTATAAATGCCTCTATATTTTTAATTTATGATCTGTTATTAGGTAAAATATTGTCAAATTCGCTTAGAGATAAGATTGTATACACAAGACAGCAATATAACGTAAACCAAAGAAATTTGAGAAATACAGAACTTATTAGAGTACGAATGTTTACATCGGACTATGCACATAATCAGCCATTTTACGTAGCATGTAGGAATTTCAATTTAATACGAGAACAATTTTTTGAATCGGCATCAAGAGAAATTTTTAGGAATAATATTATTCAATTAGACAATTTGATATTTAATAATCGGTGAACAGATAATTTTAAAGAATGTATGGAGACGAAAGAGATTACACAATGAACACAATCGATATCTGCTGCTCTGAAGTCGAAAAGACTGGTAGCTGGATATTCGATCGGGTAGTGTTTCATTGTTTCATTGTAAACGATATTGTACAAATTTTGTGATAAATTCAGTCTGTGATCAGACGGTGAAATAAATAAATAAAATAAATAACAACGTAAGAAATCCAAATTTCATCACCATTTGTGTCAATCGTTCGATCAACGCAGTTAATTTGTTTATTGTATTTTTTGGTGAATGTTGCTTCATTGTTTCTAAGAAAGAGCATTCATATTAAAATTTGAAATTCGAATGATCCAAATTGGAATGAAGTGTGCTTGAATATTGTCACATCATCACATTGAGGCACACATTTGAAACGCAACGAAACGCTGATTTAAGACTGTGTGACAAACTGCAAACGAGAATCATTTTGATCGTTGACAGTTTCAGTTCGGACAACATACTCGTTGGGTGAGGTTCAGAATATAAAGTGCATACGATCGATTTGAAGCAAAAGAAAGGTGAAAAATGAAGCGCAAGAAAGAAGAAGAGTATGAAAACACACAAAATAGGACCATCAAACAAACACTGAACACCATTTTGCGGCCAAAATGTCGGAAAAGTTTTCGTATTTTAGTGTTCACATGGTGCCTCGCATCAACGCGCATTTCCACACTGGCATTTCCACACTTTATTACGCAAACAAAGCTATCGACCAGGATGAATGCGACGAAAATATAGACTTTTTCGATGGCAATGGCAAAGACGTAATTTATAGTTACTTTCGCAATGTACTCTACGAAACCATCAAAATTTGCCGTTTGAATTTTTGTCGATCTTGAGACGAGCCTGTCGCCGTTTTATTTGGCCCCATCGTTATGGCATGGCAAATGCATTCAATGCGATTGTCGATCAATACATCACGAATTTTCAAGCCAATCTTAACACCTGGTGCAAATCCCACATGAAGAAGTTTTTCACTATGAAACAATACGAGTTGAATCGAATGCTACGGATTCGAATGCTACGGATGAACAGTTAATCACAGACAAAGATGTAAATCATGCTGTGTCTGCTGTAGTACATCAATATTATGCACGAACAACTGGAATTCGAACGCACAACATGTATATGTTGATAGCGGAAGTGGAAAAAATTGGTGTGCCTGTAAATCAGAATTTGAATAAAATACGTAAAAGAAAACTGGTTTGCGTCACTTCGTTTTTTCTTGAAAATTCAACGTGCGATCGACGAATTTCATCGAAATAACAATTATCTGTGTTCAATGTTCATTGTAGGAGAAACATCGAAACAATCGTAATTTGCCAAAGCCATCTGAGCCCGCACCACCGAAAATAGGAAATTTCAATGCAATTCCAATATGCGACAACCAAATGAAACACATCAGCATTGATCACACGCAATTCCATCAAATGGCATGCAAAATTAACATTGGTGTACATCGAACCAAAAAAAACCTGAGTCGATGGGATTATCATGGGAACGAATTCGCCACATGTTCGAAGTTCTCAAGTGTTTCGTTTATGAAATTGGCATTGATCCGGGTTTTCGCACATGGAATGCCACTGTTCGTCGTCACATTGAAACCGACACAGAGGTAAATATTTCAAATGTATTTTTTTGTATTCCCAGTATTACCAAAGCGTCCACGACCACCATCTCATGTCCAGCTACCTGATGAGCCAGCCGATGAAGACGACAATTGGTACGACGAATGGTTCTATGAGAACTACGACGAGTTTGAGAACTACGATCAGTTTGGAAATATCATCGTGCATATGCTTGACAATTAATAAACAAACACCGACGTCATTTAGTATTAAGATTAGAAAAAATAATGTAAGAATAGTTACTTAGCTATGCTTGATTTAGTATACAGGGGGAGGAAATTTTTTTAAGCCTGATATAGAAACACACATTGTATTTTTAAATGACTATATTTATTATTCAAAGTAGTCTCCATGAACACGAATGACACTTTCATATCGATGCTTCAATGCTTTAATTCCGCCTTCAAACCACTCGGCATCTTTGTCCTCCCATACGTTGAAAATATCGTTCGATATCTCTTCTTCGGACTCCTATTGCTTCCCCTTTAGATATCTTTTGGTGTTTGGAAACAGGAAATAGTCGCTGGGGGCTATATCTGGAGAATAGGTAGCTTCACGGAACGAAGAAAGTAAAAACGCAGAAACACTAACAATTATTAGATCACAATATCTCACAATATCTCACATATTTGTTAAAAATTGACATTTTGTACTTATATCTATTCAAATGCGCTAAAAAAGTTAAAATCTCTTCTTTATCTGCAATATTCAAAAGCGCGGTTTCCCCCTAGGTTCCAAATATATAAATGTATATTCGTTTTAATTCACAATACACAGAAAAAATATCTACCAACTATTTTCATCACCAAATTGATATCAGAATTTTTGTGTTTCAAATTTTGTTTCCGTCTTTCGTTCTTCATCTCGACAGAGGTTTCTTTTTTTGATAGACTGAACAAAAATATTTTTGTCTTAAAAATCTTAGGAATTTAAAATGAGATCTAGACTGACATGTCCATCTCAGTGTAACAACATTTAACACTGCTATTGAGGTCAACCATCACGGTTTATCTATCTATTTTACATTTTTCTGCGTTTTTCTGCATTTTTGGTTTTCTGCGTTTATTTTGCTGCATTTTTGGTTTTCTGCGTTTATTTTTCTCCGTTTTTGTTTTCTGCGTTTATTTTTCTGCATTTTTGATTTCTGCGTTTATTTTTTCTGCGATTTTTTTTCTGTGTTATTTTTTCTGCGTTTATTTTTCTGCGTTTATTTTCCTGCATTTTAGTGTTTCTGCGTTTTTATTTTCTTCGTTCCGTGAAGGAACCGGAAAATACGGTGGATGGTGGAGTTGTTCGAACCCACATTCCCTGATGGCAGCTTGTGCAAGCAATGATTTGTGAGGCGGTGCATTGTCATGCAAAAGAAGAACTTTTCGAGTGAGCAAACCAGGACGCTTTTCTCTGATCGCTTTACGCAATCTATGCATTTGTTGTGCATAATAATAGCCCGTGACTGTGATATTCTTTGAAAGGAATTCAACCAATAATATGCCTTTGGCATCCCAGAATACAGAGGCCATTACTTTGTTTGTGGCAATTTGTATGAGGATCATCTTCCAATGATTCTCTACCCCACTTGAATTGTTTTGCCCATAGTTTTACTGTGGCATACGATGGGGCAAGGACCCCATAAACAGCACGCAAGCGATCATTGATATCCTTTGGTGTCACACCTTCTTTTGTGAGAAACTTAATCACCGCACAATATTCGATTTTATCAATTTTTTCAAAAATATCGAGGTTACTTGGTATGCAATGCTGTTGAAAACAAACGACGACAGATATCAACTCAATTTTTTTCTGCAATACTATTGATAGTTCGTACGTCAATTACAGCACAAGAACAATTTGTATCTAGTGCCGTCTATATGTCAGGCTTAAAAAATTTTCCTCCCCCTGTAAGTGTGCTATCTGTGGCCTTGCAAACTAATTAGATAATAATTAGGTCTTGATGAATCCAATTGTGGATCATTAAGATAGTCGTACAACTGCACCGCGTACACCTCGTACGTTTGTAGGTGAGTAGAGTTTATTGAAAAAAGCTCTACTGATAACTATGAATCAAATCAACTTTTATATTACGTAGGCGACTATTTAAGTTTCTTCAATATGTATGTTTTAGTATTGCCCGATGCAAACCATTGTCATATTCGTGAAGTTGGACATTTTTCATGACCATTTGACTTAACAGGACGAATTTTAGTTTTGTGGTATGGCTACGACAGCAGCTTAAACATGACACTCCAAAAAGTACACTTTTTTGAATATGCACCTAATTTCAAGTACGAAAAATATATTGTATCCAACTGATTTTGGTCTCTGGTGGACAGAGGGGTCCCGAATAATTCGTACACGGAGTATTGTGCATCAATTCGATCTTTTGGGTGGTCAAATTGGACTGTTTGATGGGCTTCTTTTTGCCATGTTTTGGGATTATAAGTTTCAGAGTTTTGGTCTCCATATTCCCGTGATGACTTTTGACAATCAAATGGTTGTGTACTATTCATTGAAGGACCTTTCATCCTCTAAAGGCATGGTAGCAACATGACACATAACACTGTAAAATAATGAGGTCCGATTTTCCCTATCACTTCACAAACGAACAACTTTTGTTCGATTGTGTTCATGTTTGAAGACTCAGAGAGTCAACCAAGTTTTTGTTTCAGGTCCAAACTACTGGAATCATGTCTTGGCTTCTATTGCGATCGTATAGACGTGTTTTTATTATCCTATGTCAAATTGGTTATGATTTTTT
>NW_022203047.1:0-1424 GCF_009176525.2 Contarinia nasturtii | reverse complement strand
TTACATCTGATTGTATCGAAATATAGTTGAAGATTATTATTAGTTAACCCTCCTAGGTATAGAGTGAAAAAAAAACTTGAACGGATAGAGTCGGTCCATTGGAAATGAACACAAAATGTATGAAAAGTCTATGAAATGAACAAAATTATATTTCTTTTTTTGTTGAAATTTCCATTATAGTTTTTTTTAAATGGGAAAAAAGGTTAAAAATAAATAATTTATGACAAAATTAATTAGAATCTGTTGATGCAGTTTCATACGGACGCTTTTTGGTGCAGTTCGTACACATCGCAATTTTTTCGGAATGTTCACCACAAACATTTTTCATACATTTGCTGCACTGTGTTCGCGTCTTTCTATTGATTTTAGTGGGACCAAAATGACATACACTTTTTTTATCTTGTTTGGTTTGCGTTGTTGAAGTTGACGGTGCCGTTGAACTATGCTGAGTACAGCTCGATGCGCTTCATTAAATCCATAAGTAGATCTGCGTGCTATTTGATCATACACCAATGCTTCCGATAATTCGATCAAAAATTTCTTGCGTTGAAATGGATATCGATCTCGTGTTAATTCCATGTGTTGCATTATAAACAATGAACGCAGCGACTCCACAATGTGGAGTCCATATACATTGATCAAGTTCATGAAGAAAGGCCAATGATTTCTGCCTCGTTGACATGAATAGCTATGACACAATTGATCTGAATGATAAACGCCACCTTTTGTGCTGTTTTAAAATGTGTTGATTTCATCTTCAGAAACCACACTTTTGATCGACAGCGAACGAATCATGTTTGTGTTTCTTGGCTTATATACACATATACACAAATTCTTTCTTTTTTATTCTTTGCTACATTGCTGAATCTACTCTATATGCACCGTTTTATAACGCAAAATTCAGAATGTGCATTGTTGACAGTTTTGAATTGTTTTATTTTTTACTGTTTATATGAGGTTTTCATGCATTTTGTATGGGCGGTCCAATGGACCGCCACTATACGTTCTAGGTGAGATTTGGTTTTATCAAATGTCCACAACATATACAATTATTTTATGATAGAAACAGTATGCACATGAATTATAATCTTCTGTACGAATAATCTGCCCGAGAAATTTTGATTTTTTTTAATTTACTTCGATTTTTATTCAATTTTTTCAAAAATTTCGGTCCAATGGACCGCCTCTATACCTAGGAGGGTTAAACTGAAATGCTGCACTCGATGAAGTTGAAAATATTCAAAACTTATTATATGAGTGAATTACCTCTGGATTTTTTTTAAGACTTGTTATTTTTTCAAAAAAAAATTATCTTCGCCATGTAGGTTGAATGTTAGTTTGAATAAAGAAAAAAAGTTGGTTTAAATTTCAAAATGGTTGCTTTTTTATCGATAAATTCGAAGTGACAACGTTAAATTTTTATT
>NW_022203046.1:0-1161 GCF_009176525.2 Contarinia nasturtii | reverse complement strand
CTTTTATTTTATTTCAAGTGCATCAAAGAAAAAACATCAAACTATTGCAAGTATTGATATAAAAGCCTTTTTATCATTATCAAGTTTAAAATAAGTGAATTTAATTGTTTTTGATTAGCCATAATGCCATTATATTGAAAATTTCAATGAAATATCACATCAACGCACCTCAAGTGTCAAAATTGTTGACTTTTCAATTGATATTTTTAGTTGGGCAGGCAATAGCATAAAAATCTAGGGGGTAGACACCAATTTCTAGTATACTTAGTTTCGTATAGTATTTCTAGTACTGACCATGAGCTGAATAAATTGCATTGCCAATGTACTATATTCTTCATCGTTCATCCATACAGAATGCAATAGAATCCATTGTACTTAATGAACACAAATATTTTATTTACAAAAATGCACCGTCGATTCTGTCATAAAAAAAGTATTGGCAATGTATTCTATATGGCACTGGTAATGTAGTGACGGATTTCATCCATATAAAAATATGTTGCCAATACTTTTAATAGGATAGAATCGACAAGTACATTTTTTCACAAATATTCTTTTATTAGCCACTAGTAGGTTATAATATGCTCTGATTTTAACCCCTAGATAAAAATACACGTTCTTTTTCACAATCTTTTTTGAGATTTGTTATTTTCTTTTGGCCGAAAGTCATGATTGAAATAAATAAATAAATAAGACATTTGATCACTTGATAACATCATGCTTTTTCATTTGATATAACTTCCCTCTCGATAACATTTTGTGAACATTTCCAAAATAAATAATGCATTGTTTTCGAAATAGACGGATGGACAACTTAAATAATTATTTCTGGCAAAAATAATCCATTTTTAATTTGCATTGAATCAGTGTTTATAGTCTTGTAAAGCCGGTGATTAAGTAGTATTGTTTTGATATTATTTAAATCCTTATTTAATTTTTAAAATAAATTCTTTGAAGGACATGTTTTGCGATACATAATGGTGTTAGATTCGCCCCATAATATTACTTAGTTTTAATTACATTGAACGTACACTGTTTTTTTTTAAATGTTTCATCAAAATAAAAGCCTTGATTCTGGAAATTATACTTTATTAAAGATCAATTATCGATGAAAATCAGCACATGTTGTAAATATGTATATTGTTTACAAAATGTTGAAAA
>NW_022203045.1:0-1388 GCF_009176525.2 Contarinia nasturtii | reverse complement strand
AATTTCTTTTATGCTTTGAAATAAAAATTGATTTATGCTCACAAATACGAGGGTTGCTCCATAATTTTTTTTAAAAACATATATAACACAGTTGTTTTTTGTCGAAAATGGTTTTATTGTTTTTCAAAATATTCCCCGAGATGATCGATACACTTTTGCATTCGATGAAACCATTTGTCATAGCATTCGTGCCACTCCGAAACTGATATCTCCAAAACGTGTGTTTTGAACGCTTCAACTGCTTCTTCTGGTGTCGAAAATCGTTGACCACGTAGTTTTTTCTTCACGCTTGGGAACAAAAAAAAGTCATTGGGTGCCAGGTCAGGACTGTACGGTGGATGACCCATCAGTTCGATGTTTTGACCGGTCAAAAATCGAGTAGTTTGAAAAGATGTGTGAGAGCTCGCATTATCGTGATGAAGAATTATTTTGCGACGGTGGTTGTTTTTTCTTATTTCACCAAACACTTCGGGCAAACAAATGGTGGTATACCAATCAGAATTGACGGTCTTACGATCCTCTAGTGGAACGGTTGCCACATGACCACTTCTCCCGAAAAAACAGGCGACCATTTGCTTCGCAGCACTTCGAGCTCGAACAACTTTTGTTGGGTTATCTTCATTTTGAAAGACCCATACAGTCGACTGCTGTTTAGTTTCGGGCTCATACGCGTAGATCCATGATTCGCCACCAGTGACGATTTTATTAACGTCTTTTGAAGCACCACGATTGAATTTCTTGAGCATTTCTTCACACCAACTCACACGAGCCATTTTTTGTTCATCGGTCAATTTATGTGGGATCCAACGAGAGCAAATCTTTTTTACGGCTAAATGTTCATGCAAAATTGTATGTATGCTGTGGGATGAAATGCCCAAAGATGCCTCAATCTCACGGTAGGTCACATGACGATCTTCCATAATCAGTTTTCTGACAGCATCGATGTTTTGTGGCACAACAGCCGATTTTGGACGACCTGTATGAAACTCGTCTTTGAGCGAACTACGACCGCAACGGAATTCTCGGTACCAGTTATAAATTGTCTGAAGGGTTGGTGCTTCATTGCCAAAGGCCAAATGAAGTCGATCGAAACACTGTTGTTGAGATAATTTACTTCGAAAATCGTAGTAAATCATTTTACGAAAATCTTCACGTGTAAAATTCATTTTTTTGTTGAGTCGCAGTTTACCAGTCACTGTAAACAATACAAATAGCGTTCGTACGACAAAAGGTTCAGGGCACGAATACATACCAAAACATCAAACTTTACGAATATGACAATGGTTTACATCGGGCAACACTATAAGTACCATTTTAAAAAAAATTATGGAGCAACCTACGTAGATTGACGGAAAATACCAAAATCGTTGATCGTTAAATTTTATGCG
>NW_022203044.1:0-1061 GCF_009176525.2 Contarinia nasturtii | reverse complement strand
ACTCAGCTTCGTCTTTGCTTGTTGTTTCAAGCGTGCATGTGATGCTTGTGTGAATGTTCTTAAAAAAATGCTATCGATGTTTTTTATTCTGATGATTTTTTTTTAATACTTATTTTTCTATCAAACCACTTTTTGTTTCGAATATATACTATATTTTGATAAATTAAACATTTTTAGAAAGAAAAAAAAAATACAAAAATAAAGAGAAGATATTCATCTTCAGCGGTATCATTTATATGTCATTATAGCGTGTTATTCAATAAGAAACTCGTTGGCTTGATCAGCTGACGCGCAGAATTTTATCGTACGAATCGTACGTGTTCCAGAGTTCGAAACCATAGAAGATAAATATTTTTTTTTTAATTCTACTGTAAAGTATTCATTAAGTGGACGATGAATATCTTCTCTTTATTTTTGTATTTTTGTTTTTTTTTTTTTTTTCTAAAAATGTTTCATTTATCAAAATATAGGATATATTCGAAGCAAAAAGTGGTTTGATGGGAAAATAAGTATTGAAAAAAATCATCCGAATAAAAAAACTTCATATTGTAATTTTTTCATCGATAGCATTTTTTAAGAACATTCAAATGAAAAAAATACATTTAAATAATACAAATTAACGGTAGAAGGGCATTTTATCTGCAGCCGAAATGGTATTCATGGAAAAATAGTATTTTACTCGCAAACAAAATGTGTTGCGAGTAAAATAGCATGTTAACATTTGAGAAAATATGTTCATGTTAAAATGACATTTT
The DNA here is from genome assembly GCF_009176525.2 of Contarinia nasturtii. Classification (NCBI taxonomy): domain Eukaryota; kingdom Metazoa; phylum Arthropoda; class Insecta; order Diptera; family Cecidomyiidae; genus Contarinia; species Contarinia nasturtii. The sequence goes on along the minus strand of NW_022203044.1, from coordinate 306 downwards.
GCTTTTCAAAAGCAAAAAGGAAAGGAAATGAATGAAAAATGTCGGTCCATTCTATTGGAATTCACAAATATTTAAAAAATAAGAATTCAAAATTAGATTCTTATTCCAAATATATATATATAAAAAAACAATCAAAATATTAGAACAATACTTAACATAGTTTTTTTGAATTCATTTTATTTGTTGTCATCGACTTCACGACGCAAAACACGGCAAAACAAACAATACATTCATACAAGCATCACATGCACGCTTGAAGCAACAAGCAAAGACGAAGCTGAGTAGTGCGCGCATGTATTAGTATTT
>NW_022203043.1:0-2696 GCF_009176525.2 Contarinia nasturtii | reverse complement strand
AACATAAGGCAGAACTGCAACAAAAGCATCAATATCATTTGAAACTTTTCGAAGAAACGCGAGCTGAATTTCTCTTTACGGAAAAATTATTGTCGTCACATTTTCGTCGTGAGTCGTCAACTATGGACATTGGATATATAATCTCTGTATTTATGATAAGGTCAAAAAACGCGCATATATGTGCGCCTGCCTCTCGGGGTGGCCAAGAGATTGGTTTATGCCTGATTCAATTTGATCAAATCCACAAGAAAAAGTGAACCGAAATTTGAAGTGACGATGATGGAAAGAGACGATTTTGTTTCATCAGCTGAGCTGCAAACTTTGATCGTTAGCCGTAAAACAAACACTGAAGGAATCAAAATAAACTGGCATGATATACGGCAAATGAATTATCGAAAAGATAAACCATTTGTACTTCATATGATTTGCGACACAGGAGGAACATTCACCATCAGCATTAAAAAGAAAAATTTTGATGTGGAATCTTTGTCAATGTGCGATTTGTCACTTTTGCATCCAAATGGGAAATTGATTCCAAAGAAAATGTACGATGATCTAGTCAAACTACTAAAATATGTGCCCGAAGAATATCACTCATTTTTCACAACACTCGATTACGACAACAAAGAAGAAGTCTACGACATGGCTAGTGACATAAGCGATTTTTTCACTCTAAAAATTTACATTTTTCATAAAATAAATCACTTTTAAAAAATATTCACTAAAACTTTCAGTTTTTTGTATTAAGTCGATTTTTTAAACTTCTAATTTGTTGAAAGACATGGATGAAAAAACCTTTTCAACGAAAATTCTTTCTTAAATATTACAAAAAATGTATTGAAAAGTTTTCTTCATCGTGCATTTTTGGAAATATCACTGAATCACAATAATTTATTATTTATTACACACTTTATACAATTTTCCAATGAATTTTAACAACGATTTCGATGCTGAACTGACGCCTTCTGACGCGCTCTTTTTTGTTTATAGATTTGACCGTTGAAATAAATACTTCATTTGAATTTTATTGAAGTCGATTCTATAGCACTTACACGTATAGATTGGCGTACAAGAACGATGACAGTGACATTTACAATACACATTCACACAAATTCCAACACAGGGACTTGTGTGCACTTGATGTAAATTGGTGTGGGTATTTTATCCTGTATGTTTTTCGTGGACACTTTTGTCTCTATCACACACACTATCGTTCACTGCCTCTATCATTTTTGTTTGCCAATCTGTATGTGTAAGTGCTATAGAGACGACTTCAATAAAATTCAAATGAAGTGTTTATTTTAACGGTCAAGTCTATAAACAAAAAAGATCGCATCAGACGGCGTCAGTTCAGCATCGAAATCGTTGTTAAAATTCATTGGAAAATTGTATAAAGTGTGTAATAAATAATAAATTATTGTGATTTAGTGAGAATTCCAAAAATGCACAAGAATAACGATGAATAAAACTTTTTAATACATTTTTTGTAAAATTTACGAAAGAATTTCCGTTGAAAAGGTTTTTTCATCCATGTCTTTCAACAAATTAGAAGTATAAAAATTCGAAATCATACAAAAAACTGAAAGTTTTAGTGAACAATTTTTATTTTATATCAAATCGAAAATGGAATTTTCAAAAATATGGTTTATTTAATGAAAAAATGAAAAAAAAATGTGAAAATGTGTATCATTCGTCGCTTATGTCACTTGCCATGCCAAAGTCTTCTTCTTCGTCGTCGTATTTGAGTGTTGTGAAAAATGAGTGATATTCTTCGGGCACATATTTTAGTAGTTTGACTAGATCATCGTACTTTTTCTTTGAAATCAATTTCCCATTTGGATGCAAAAGTGACAAATCGCACATTGACAAAGATTCCACATCAAAATTTTTCTTTTTAATGCTGATGGTGAATGTTCCTCCTGTGTCGCAAATAATATGAAGTACAAATGGTTTATCTTTTCGATAATTCATTTGCCGTATGTCATGCCAGTTTATTTTGATTCCTTCAGTGCTTGTTTTACGGTTAACGATCAAAGTTTGCAGCTCAGCTGATGAAACAAAATCGTCTCTTTCCATCATCGTCACTTCAAATTTCGGTTCACTTTTTCTTGTGGATTTGATCAAATTGAACCAATCGTTTGGTGTAAATACTTCTGGCAATTTTTTTCGTTCTTTCTCAATCAAACCAAATGATCGATCGCAGCTATTATAGCTATGGCCTGAAACAAAGTACTTTTGTGTGATTGAAGCGAGTGCGTTATCTGGAATCGAATCATGGAGAAATTTCTTCAGTAGCATAGTTAGTTTGATATTTTTATTCTGGCCGCCACAACGATCTGAATATGTAATTATTTCTGATACAACTGGTGATAAATGATTTTTCATGTGCTTGATCAGGCATGAACCAATCTCTTGGCCACCCCGAGAGGCGATGTTTTCACTCCATACATACATATATGCGCGATTTTTGACCTCATCATAAATGCAGAGATTATATGTCCATAGTTGACGACTGTAAAAGGCAACTGAGGTGGTTAAAGACGGAGTTTCGAGCGTTTTTTGTAAATCAAATGTGAGGATAATCATTTTTCCGTCACTATTCATGGCATTTTTAACATCGGAAAGAAATTCGGCTCGCGTTTCATCGACAAGTTTCAAATGATATTGATGCTTTTGTTGCAGTTCTGCCTTATGTT
>NW_022203042.1:0-2623 GCF_009176525.2 Contarinia nasturtii | reverse complement strand
TCTTGTTTTTGTGGTGCGGCAACACTAACAGCCAAAAGAGTGGAAAATATGATAACGAACTTCATGTTAACTAATTCAGATGAATTCACAGAAAACCAAAGTAAATCTGATAATTTTCTGAATATATTACGACTTATTTATACGTGATTTTCGTTTCATTTCGAACATTTCAATTGCATACAATTTTCAATTCACCCACCACTTTCCATCTTTGATCTTGATGCATCTTCGTTTTTTTCTCTCTCTTCATATTAATGCACGAACGAAGGTATCAACCAATTTATCACTTATTGCATCATCGAATATTCTATTATGATTATTACCAAATGAAATGGATTTAATAAGTATGTTGTAAAACGACATTGAATTGTATGCTCAAACAGATATAAGTATGTATAAACGTTTTACAAGCAATTAATATTTACCCAACAAAAAAAAATCAGTTTATCAGCTGAAAACTGAATTGCGAACGATTTAAATGAACATATAAAGTTTCGACAGAAAAAACCCGTTAAAATGGATATTTTTACCCTTTTACTTGTCAGAATCAAAAGAAAACCAACAAAAAAATGATCTGCGGGAATGTCTTTTACTTGATAAAAAACAGATGCCAATATCAAACCTAATGATGAATATATCATCAAATTATAATCTAAATAGCAGCCGCATAATAATTTTGAGAATCAAAAGAGCTGACATTATAAATGGGTTCGGATTATTAATATTGATTGTCAACCCATAAAAATCGTTTTGATAAAAAATATTTCCGGCATTCATATAAACGAAAAGAGTTGATAGATTGAGAGCAACAAGAGACAGATTGGGAATTGTCAAGTCGATTCCGTCCATTAAACATATTTAGTTTATACATCGTGATCACACTTGATATTATAGTATAACACCGCAGAATGAGTCAATACGTTGATAATTTTTTATGAACCAGTGGTGCTGACGGTTTTGTGCAAATTTCATTTTATTTTATGTTGTAAAGATATTTGATTTAGGATCAACCGCAACGGAGAATATTTTTACTTAAAAATTGTTTTTTTGTGATTTTGTTTCATTTTCTTTTCTCTTTCACTTTTTACTGATGTGCGATGACCTTCACATCAATACAAATCTACATGTGTTATAACAAGCTCATTAGGACATTTGGATAATTTGTCGCACTATGACAAACATTCAGACAAGGAAATCTACATAAATGAATTCTAACGCAAGCTACTGTGAATGGCAATAAAAGTGAGGGGCGCGGAGATGTAGAGAAACGTTTCACAAAGTCGAGTTTATCCCTGTCATATGAAACTAATAAGGTGCCAATATTACTTAAAAATATGAAACGTATATTCAACTGTCTTGTTTATTCTCAATGCTGAGCAATAGATACTCTATAAGATCCAATGAGAGAGTCTTAATTGCAATAAGCATAAATAAGAAGTGTGAAAATAGGAGTAAAGAAAAAAAACAAATAAAAAATAACGAGAAATAAAATTAAGAGATTTCATCAAGAGTCCGTTGAAAGAGGTTGTACCAATTATATCGATTTACAATTGGCTATCAATGGCAAAGAATTTCGTAATATTTTTACAATCATTGACCGTGCAATATTTCGTTCATTTAAAATTTACATACGTGCAACCCTGCACAATGCCCAAAATCATAAGCATGCTACATTTTTTTATTCGACTGATTTGTGCCAATTACAAAAAAAATTGATGCAAATTGGTTAAATTTTTGTCAATTCACGTCACAGTATTTAATGGTTAATAATTTTGTAAAATATATTCCGTTGGTCTACATTTATAGAAGCTGAACTTATTACCTGCTTCTATCTTCAGTCTCATTTTTTTTCGTAAAAAAAATCGATTGAACCAGTTGATATGCGATCACCAGCAAAAGAGAATGTTTTCACTTTCAAATTAACTATATAATTTTCTCTCTCTCTTGCCCGTTTCTGTATCTCATTCGCAGTTATGAAGATGTTGTCTGACCTTCAAACTGGTGCAACGTAATTATTCGAAACTTGGCCGATTGGCGAGTAATTGGGACGCAATTGAAGATGAACAATATTCAAAGAGATGGCAAAAAATGGTGGGTGTTTCAAACTATGATTTTTTTGTTGTATAAAACGATTGTAATCAGCTGGATAATGTATCAGAAAATTTCAAGTGTCAATTGTGATTCAATCGAAACGCCACATTTAACAAAATGCAATTTGTCATTGTTTTCGCTGCTGCTATTGCTGTTGCCACGGCTGGACTTCTTCCATACAATGCAGCTCCGATTGGAGATGGTCAAGCCCATATTGTGAGCCAACAATCGGCAATTGCATCAGATATGAGCGAATATTCATACTCGTAAGTATAACATCCGATGAATGAACTGAGTTTCAAATAATTAATGCCTTAATTTTTGTATGCAGATCACAAACCAGCAACGGCATCTCAGCTTCACAGCAAGGTAGATTGACTCAAGCTCGATCAGCCGATCAAAGTGCAGCCTATGTTGTCCAAGGACAATATTCATACATTGGAGCAGATGGCCAACAGTATACTGTTCGATATGTGGCCGATGAAAACGGCTTTCATCCAGAAGGTGAAATATTTTATTATTTAAATTTTTT
>NW_022203041.1:0-4332 GCF_009176525.2 Contarinia nasturtii | reverse complement strand
TCGTCATTTGGATTCTTTAATATTAGAATTCACCGCAATTTACCGCATTCATACAAAAATGACCGCACACGCATAAGAGTAAAAGTCAAACATTCAATCCACCATATTCGAGTATGAATTGATTATTATAAAACATTCTCGTTAAATACATGAAACTATTCTTTGTATATTATACAATTTATTTATTCATATTATTTATTTGTCTTTATTATTTGAATTCAAGAAAAAAGACAAAAAATGACGAACAGAGTAGTATTTCGTCCAAAAAACACGGCCGTAGATTTGCATCAAGAACCGAATTTAAATTTTAATGGCCTATCTATAAGTGAGGAAATGTCGTCAAAATCAAAAAAACACACAATTGAACTAAAAACTGGATTAACTACACAATATAAAATATTCGACGATGCATTCAAGGTCATAGTGGCACAACTAGATAGTTTTAAATTAATAGAAAAAACTGAAGACAGTTTATACAATATAATGGAAAGTTTCCTTAAAAACCTCACTCAACTTGTAAGCGTATCAGTGTCAGAATCTCGAATTCACCGTGAATGTAAGGAAGTTGTGGAAGAAAAAATTCATACAATCCATTGTTTTGTGGAAGAAAAAATTAAAAAGTTAAATACATCATTCAAACGAAATAAGAATCTGCAAAAGTGTCCAAACTACGTCGAACCTATTGAAATGGGTCTCGGTTTGAAGTGGCACACAAAACAAAATCTAGAAACCAATTTGCCAGACTATACAATCAAACAAACTACCTTTCAGTATATTCCCATATTAAAAACATTACAATCTTTATTTGCGCAACCGAATTTTAATAAACAATATTTCAATCACAATTTATATGGTAAACATGTATGCAAAGAAGGAGTGTATGAATATTTTTGTTGCTCGGATACAAAGAAAAAGTGCAAAATATTTGAAGATAAAGCAACAATCAAAGTTCGTCTTGCAATTGATGATTGTGACTTATGTGATCCAGTTAAGTCAAAAAGTGTTATCCATAAATTAAATTGTGTTTATTTGGCTATCGACAACATGCCAGAAAGGTATTTGTCAAAAACCGATAATCTGTTTCTAGTTTCTTTGTGTGAAACAACAAATATGAAGGAAGGTGACCGCACTTTTGATGAAATTGGCAATTTAATATTGAATGAAATAAAACAATTAGAAAATGTTGGGATCGAAGTTGATGGCAAATTTATGAAGGGAACATTGGTGCGTATTTTATCAGATAACTTGGGAGCAAATCAAACACTTGGATTCGTGGAAAGTTTCAATAGTTTCTTTTGCCGTTTGTGTGAAATCAGTAAAGAAAATTCCCAAAGTTTAGTAAAGGAGCAGCCGCAATTAATGCGAACAAAAGAATCTTATCAAAAATCCGTTGAATCAGCCGAACATTTTGTCGCATCTGAAAAGCCAATAAATTTTAAAGCTACTAAAGGTGTAAAACGTTTCTGCATTTTCAATCGGCTTGAGAATTTTCATGTATTAGATAATCCAACACTCGATGTGATGCATGATGTCAATGAAGGGATCATTCCAAATTATTTGATGAAACTGTTTGATTATTGTGAATTGAAAAAGATTGCAAAAAAAACTGAAATATGCCGCTTGATTCGTGATTTTAACTTTGGATTTCTTCACAAAAAAAATAGACCATCAACAATCAATTTGGATCGATCCAATTTAGGCCAAAATGCTATGCAACTGTATAATATTATGATTCATCTACCGTTCATTATCGTGAAGTACAAAACTAATTTAAAAGAGGTCTGGCCATCACTTGAAAACTTACTTAAATCCATACAAATTATTTATTCGCATAAAATTTGCGATGACGATTTAAACAATCTGACTTCTTACATCGAAATGCACCTGTCCGCACTAATTGAAATATTCAATGCAAAATTGATACCAAAGCAGCATCACATTTTGCACTATCCCAATGCAATTCGTAAAATGGGGCCAATAATTCATTCTTGGATGATGCGGTTTGAATCAAAACATCAATTTTTCACACATGCAGCAAAAAATACAAATAACTTTACCAACATTGCAAAAACACTCGCAAGAAAACATCAAGAGGCAGTTTCACACAAGATTTTTGTTACTGATATCACTGAAATTTCAAAAACTGGAACAAATTTCGATAAATCGCAAAATTTTACGATTTTTAGTGATCAAATTAGTAAACTACTTGGTAATGACATTCTTACTAAATTGAATGTTATCAAATTTGCAAAGTTGAATTGTATCGAGTACAGAGCCGGTTTAATAATACTTGCAAATGATAACCTATACGAAATTATTCAGGTGTTCGCAAAAGATGATGAGATTTTTTTTTTTTGCTGTCCTCAAGTGGTAAAAGATTATTGTTCGTTTCTGAATAGTATACAAATCGAACGTAAAACTAATAACATATCGGATTACGTTATAATTAATCTATTAAGTTTGCACCATCCACAGTCCTATGAACGAAAATCATGTGAAAATAAATTTTTTATTATTTGCGAAACCTTGGAATTTAAAAAATTCATGAAAAATTAAGATTTATGCACAAGATCAATTTTACTATTTTTATTTTTTTAATTAAAAATTCTTTATTCATAGTCTTATTTGCTTATTTTGAAAAAATATGTATTTATTTGTAAGTCCAAGAATTCATTTGTTATTCGGAGTTACCTGAAAAATATTTCCATTTACGTCGGAAAGCTAAAAAAATATCAAATAAAAATAAAAAAGACTTTCATATATCAAATTATATTGCATTTTTAGTCAAAAACTATACTATTCGAAAATCCTTTATATCAACATTATATGGAGAAAGAGAAAAGAAATTTATCCATTGTTTTTAATGAAACTCTCAAAACAATATCACAAAAATTCCAAAATATATAGAAAATAAATAAGTGAAAGTTCATATCGATTCGTGAAAGAGTAATTGATTGGCAACGCTTTGAATTGTGGGCGTGATTGATTGTGAATTCACAGGTGGAAATTTATATACAAAATATTCAATGAATTTCATCATATATGTCAGTTTGCTTTGAAATTCAATATTGAACACTTTGTGTATTTTAAAAAACAAATCCACAACGTCAACAAAATTGAATGTCTTCGGAACCTTCATCAACACATTGGTTTTTTTTAAAATAAATAAAAAGAAATGAAAAGTAGAAAATAGAACACATCAAAATAAGTAAAACTGCGAAATAAAATATATGTAGTATAATTATGAATTCAATCCTTACACTGAAAATGCGGTCTTGCCAACCAATGTAGAACTTCGAATCATTTTCGGCGAGTATATTTATTATTATAGGATGTGGATTTCGAGTTTCAATAAGTCGAATTGGATCGCTGTCAGGTTCCTAAGAATAAAAAAGAATAGGCATACTTATATATTCGAAATGAAACATTTTTTTTTTAAACCGAAATAACCTTGCTGAATTTTATAAACATTTTCACAGCATTCTTTAGTATCACACGACGTGGAAGCAACATTTTTAGCAAGTACACAAAACCCAAAACATCAGCATCGTCCGAGGGAACTTCGACATCAATTCTTATTCCGAGAACATCTCTTGGGCGGTCTCTTATTGGCAACCAAATATTCACCAGAGAATTTCCGTCAATTTCGTTGAACAGCAGTTCAAAATCATAACAAATCTGAATGAAAAACAAGTGAATAAATAAATTGTGGAAATAATTCAAATAGACAAAAATCAATACAAGTTCTGGGCGAACAAAGTAGAATCCAAAAATTTTGTGAAGAGGCTCCGGTGGTCTTTTCAAAATTTCACGTCTAAATTCAACTGAATCGGCCAATTTAATTTTGAGTTCGTCTTCCTCATTTGCAACCACACAGTTTTTAAAATATTGCATAAGCTGTTCATTTGTTCCAGTCATTCCCAGTTCAATACTTTCGGGGGCATCATCTGGTTCCAAAATATTGTCAGTTTCATGGTTTACGACCTCAACATTTTCCGTATTTTTTCGCGACTTATTACGAAGTTTTTCGTACAGAAATCCAGACCGACCAGTGTAAAGCATGCTCTTGAATATTAGAGAAACATTTTTATTTACATCTAATTGAATGAAGTAAACAAAAGCTACTTACTATTCCACCGTTTCTGTCTCGCAACGAAGAAAATAGTTCAATTGTGGCCATGCAAATGCTTTCAATTTCGGTTTTTGAGGCTTTACCACCAAATTCATCATCAATCATATCACATAAATATTTTATCAACTTGATCCGTGTATTTTTTTTTAAACTTTTCAATTTTTCATGTTCATCGAAAATAAATTGTCCATTTTTCTTTG
>NW_022203040.1:0-3048 GCF_009176525.2 Contarinia nasturtii | reverse complement strand
TTAAACATTTTAGTTTTTATTCTTTCCAATTGTAAATAAAATGAATGTCTTACCAAGCGACAACAATGTTGATTAATTGGTTGGCCCAGCTATTGATGTCATGATTGTGTTTCAATTAAGTTATTGTAAATAAAAAACGCAATTATTTTAGACTGCTTGAGTCCGGAATTGCCGATTACCACATTCAGCCGAAGAAACGCAATAGCTACGGTATTTCAAAAGATGTGATCGACATGTTTCGCGCATCATCAAGCAATGCAAACATATTTACAGAGATTAATTCACACATTTTTACAGATATTTCTAAATCAACCGGATGAAGAACAAGCTCCTGAATTTTTATACGCAATATTAAAATTGCATTTTTATTCAAATAAAAAGTTAAATTTTACATTTTTCATGTCTATTTAAAAAAAAACATGGACGAGATTTACTAGGGTGCATTGCAAAATATACTAATTCAATAACTTCAACGTTTCGGGAAAGAAAACAACATTTGATTTTAGTATTGTAAAAACATGTATCCGGTTAAATTTATTACATAAATTAAACAGTTTAATAATGAGAATATATTCCAAATGCGGTTTGAGGTAAGCAATTCTAAATTCTGAGAAAAAAAACCGATTCATATTTATAATTATAACTAGAGTTCAACGCAAGCGATTACCACGAAAATGTGTCCTTCAATTGTTGCAGGTTTCCGTACAATGACTCACATTTTCAATGTTAATTTTCAATTTAAAAAAATTATCTTTTTAAATGACAGTTTTACATCGAAATGAATGTGTTCGTTCACTTTATTTGATTTTTATACAAATTATATTGTTTATTTTATGGAAAATAGACAAATTGTGTGAAATTAAATAAGAAATAAAGCTTAGAATATAGTAGAGGTGTGACATCTTTCTATTGAAATTGCTTTATTAAACACGTAAATTGTGCTTTCTTAATAATAAACCTGAATATTACGTGGAATCGTTTCATAAAATAAACCAAATGAAAACAGTAGATAATAATGTTGGTATTAGTCATGGTCATAAAAAAAAATGTTCTTCTGGTCGAATTACCCTTCAGATGTGGTTTCCAAAGCTACAATTTACGTAGTCAATCTATATTGAGCATCAGTTCATGTTTGCTTCAATAGAATTACTCCACTGGTCATCCATCAGATTTACAGGTTCTTACCTGTTGCTCTTGTCACCAAATAAATAAGTAATTTCACACATGTTCTTATTTGTCATTCAAATTAACATCCAAATTTGAAAAAAAATTAGCGGGATTTTCGTGGAATACGACGGACAATACAAATGATCATTGTAAAGTCTAACTTACCTTTTATACATATATAAGTTTCATACAGCGACACAGCTTATACATAGATGAAGTCACCGATATATCAAAGTTAACTTTGCGGTTCAAAATATTTGTTTGTAAAATATATAACATAATCATGTTTGGAAATTGGTTTCAATTTATGCATACAATTTTTAATATGTAATGCTATTGCAACCCAAGTTGCAAAAAAAATCGTATTAATAGACAGAAAAACCCACTCCAATTGTTTGTCATTTACGTTTTTTTGTTGCAATTTTTTTTTATTTCATTTAACTTCAAAAATGGAACATGGCACATTTGTATAAACCAAATCAATCTGCAAGTAGTTGTGGTGACTGGTGGAGGCTATTCAAATTGAATTTCAATTTTCGCCAAAAGTTGCCAATTTAAACGGTAGACGTATCTATGAGGTTTTATTTATTGCAGGCGCTTGTGAAGGAACTATACTGAAAATACATTTCAATGACAACAATACATGAAAGAAGAAGAGACTTCATAATACCTAGTAATTGTCATTGATTCATGTGTTCGTAAATTTATACAAAAATGTATTATTTTATGAAAACTATAAATACAATTTAATGAACATTATTAGTAGAAAAAAATGAGAATCTATGAAGAACAAAAAATCGCAACATAATTAAAAGATTTTTTCAATACTATTCACTTCATACATGAACAGAGTTGGTAAATGCACCTCACAAGTGCGCGCCCTTACAAGTTGTGTGCAACTCTTCTTGGGTGCACGCACCCGATTCCATATAAATGTTGGGTGCGCGCACTTGGAATTTTTTTTCGCTCATTTCAAAATGAAGAATTAAAAAAAATGTATTTTTTACTTAAAACTTTCCATATTTTATTTGGTCATCTTCAATTTATCAATACAAAATTATGTCAAATTGTGTTTCTTATAGATTTTGACAGCTACAAGTAGCCGCCTGCTGGTTGTTTTTTGAACCACATAGCTTTACATGTAAACAGTTTTTGCATGTGAAAAAATTCTAAATGGAAAAAATTAAGTAAAAAATACATATTTGACGATTTTTTATATTGAAATAAGCAAGAAAAAAATTCCAAGTGCGAGCACCCAATATATATATAGAATCGGGTGCGCGCACCCAAGAAGAGTTGCACACAACTTGTAAGGGCGCGCACTTGTGAGGTGCATTTACCAACTCTGTACATGAAATATGTGAGTGAAATCGGTCAAAATGGGACATCGGGTAAGATGGGCCACAACCTAGTTGTAATTGGCAACCCTAGTTGTAAATGTCACATAAATATTTCATGAAAATCTCACTTTTCGTAAAAGATTCAAAGAGAAAACTTATATTTATACTGTGCTTTGAAGAAATAATCGATTTATTTGGTGAATTTTGACGAATGTTCAAGGTTAAATATTTAATTTGATAAAACTTGTAGCATGCCGCGTTACCAGCGAAAGACCAATTATGGAATTACTGACTTTGATGCATTGCTCAGAGCAATCAAAGATATTAAAATTAATAAAAAACGCATAAGACCCACTGCACGATCTTTCAACATTCCAAAAAGTAGTCTTGCGCGGTATATTACAAAAATCGATGCTGAAATTGCTGATATTTCAATGGTTGACGACTATGAGTTGAAGAAGCTTCTGCAACGTATTGCATCGTATGCAGCGCATATGATCGTGAGTATTTAAAAAAAAATACAATTTTGTTTTTTGTTGCT
>NW_022203039.1:0-6131 GCF_009176525.2 Contarinia nasturtii | reverse complement strand
ATTTAACGCTTTAAATGGTTTCACATATGTTTGTTTTATAATAAATGATTGTTTGTATTCAGCTTTCTTATGTCAATAGATCACATTTTAACACATTTTTTTGATAAAAATGAAACTATTTTCAAAGATCATCAAACTCATGATGAAGTTACCCTTTACCTTATATCGATACACTCTAAATATCTTTTAAAAACAAAATCAATAAAAAAAATTCCGTTTTAAAATAAGAAAATAGATAGATGTTCATCAAATTTACGTGTAATTTACTATATTTTTATAAATTTAGATTTAACAATATAAGTACTATTTGATTTTATTTTCCAACAAGCAAAAAAATGTCATACAATTTCATACAAATTGACGATTTTTTGGAGCAATATTTAATATATTTCAGAAAGAGCTAGACTCATTTCAGTTTTTTGCACACTTATTGTTCTATTTACGAAGAGTAAACTAGTGAAGTTTTACCAAAAAATATCTACGCGTTTAAAAAATATACGATGTTTGCACTTTCAAGTGTGAAAAAGGATTATTTTTCATACAAAAAATAAATTAAATATTGCTCCAAAAAATCGTCAATTTGTATGAAATTGTATGAAAAAAATGAGGTTGGTCTCAAATTTTCTGACGGCACTGTATATTAATTTCCATCGATCATTCAATCTTCATAATCACTGTCATCTCCATATCTGTCATCAATTAGAGACAGATCGTGCAAGAAATCATTTTCAGCTAAATGTTTAAATATCAAATATTCAAATTCGGTTTTCTTATCCAAAACAATTTCAAAAACTGACAAATACGGCTCCAACTTGGTGGAAAAATCATTGTCCAGATCTCTGTCACCATCTTTCAGCGATTCGATTGTTGTTTCCATGTCTCCAGTCGATTTTAAATCAACAATTTTCTCATTACTTTCATCATATAAAGCACCGAACATCCCATCATGGCTTTCGGGGTCCCCATTGTTCACACGTAGCTTAAAAGTCGATCCGTTGTATTCGAAACAAATAATTTTTGAATGTGGTAACATTTCACTGCGCCACTCGTCGTATGCAGGTTCTTTATGCCAATCGGGTAAATTTGGAAAGTTTATGTCAATTGGTTCGGATTCTTTTGATGTAACAGCGTATGAATAGCCATCATTTTTTAATATCTCCAAAAAGGCCTCGGCTGTTGGTCTTTCTTTTTTTATTGCCATTTTTAGTTTTTCACATTAAAGTTGAAAGAATAATAATTTTTTGTTCGCTCAACGATTCTCTTTTACTCAACGACTCCTCAATGATTCTCTTTCGATCCAAAACACAGTGTTTAGTATCTAGAAAGAAAGTAATTCTCAATTAGTCACGGAATTACACAAATTGTGAAATTCATATTTGGCCAAGACTCGACTTTAATGATAAATATGTTTTGATTCGTTTCGATTTTACAGATAATTGCACCAGGTAGTTTTATACTTACAGATCTAATTCACTTATAATACTATTAATTCAGAAGTTTTCGTTGAACGTTTGTTTTGTTTTACTCAATGAATTTGACAGTCAAACAATTGTGTTCAACAGAAAAGCGACGTACGAAAAAGCAGTAGTGTGTGTTCACAACATCAATGCGGCATATACGGCACGTGCTGTATATATTTGAATTGAATGGCAAATACGTCTGTTTAGTAAACAGTGTTTACTCATTCTCTTTCAAACTCTCTGTATCATGGATAAAGCGCGAAAATAAATCATGCAACAAAAATGAGATGGGCGCATTTACACTGCGACTTGTGCCTATATAAACAATATTGATGTAAAGAAGACATATCTACCCGGCAAATTCCAATACCCATAACGCTTACACATTTATACGGAGAAATGGGAAAAAGTCTATAAGTGCGAAAAAAACATCGCCGCAAACATTCCTACGGCTATTCTACTCTTCCGCATATTATGTTAGTTGATGAGCTGTTGGAGTAATTTTAAACAGCATACTCCGTTCGGTAAGCAGCTAACGCACAGCTCATGCCAGTACAAACACGCACAATGATTGTATATGTGTCTACGATCTTTGGAAGAACGGAAACTTAGAACGGCAGAGAACGAATGTCGATACAGCTATAGAAACATTAGCACTCTCCGTATTCGTGTGTGTCTCTGTGTGCGTCAAAAATAACAGTTCACTCATTAGTGCTACATACAATAGGTTTCGATGTATTTACGTCGTTAGATGTGTCAATATGTTACTTTGTCTCCCACATACGCACACACTCTCCGTACATACTAAAGTTTAACATTCCATAGTCCATGTTTCGCTTAATTGTGCTCACTGTAACCGTTTTTATGCGAATGTGTGTTTATTTATGTGTATGTATTTAAATATTTTGTTGAATTTCGTCATTAGTTGACGTTTAGTTTTCGATCGTTGATTCTTTTTGTTTGTTTCATCATTTTTTTGCCAAAAACAATTTTAAAAAGTCATTTTCTTCGATCGAAACACCAAGGATTGTTTTAAACAAAATAAAAAAAAATTGGTTTTTTTTACGATAAAAAATTTGTTTGATAAGAAGTTAAGCTCCCCTCTCACACACATCGTTTTTACGAAATATCAAAGAATTTATGATAGTTGAATATTTACACAAGTGCAAGTTTCAATTGAAATCAATTATTTTAAAAAATGTGTGTATGATGTGGAGTTTCTTTTAAGAGAGCGAATAGTATTACGACTATTTGAGAGTCTAGTGTTATTTAAATTCTCAGTGCGGGATTTTCTTCGTTATAGCGTGCGTTCTTTTAACTTCCATCAACTTTTTGCTCTATGGATGTTGAATCGTTATAATTTTTGTTCTTTTTCGTCACTATTTAGTTTGAATGGAACAATAATTGAGTGTTTTATCATAAGTCTGATCTCTTTCAACCAAAATAATCAACAAAACAAACAAAATATGGTACGTAATACGATAAGGCTGAATAAACAAAACTAATTACAGTGTTAAGCACTAGGCTTGTCGCACTGTTGAAGTTTGTTTTACTGAACTATTCATTCTTATCGAGCAAATGTTATTTTTCAGGCCAAACACGATGAATATTGTTGGAAATGCAAAAAACGCGAAACAACAATCAAATGCAAAAGTTGTACGCGATCATTTCACTTTGTATGTACGGGAGCATCAAAATTGTGCGAACCCAAAACTTGGAGTTGCGATATTTGCAACACGATTGAATCGTCGACTAACACGTAAGGATTGGTTTTATTTGTTTGGTTTCAAATTGATCTAAGAACACTATCACATCACTGGCCGTAAATTACGACAAATTTGTCATCTATAGGTTGTCTTTCACTGGCTTTAATGTGTGAAATTTTTCGCTTTTCAGACCTGAAGAGTTGGAACGGATCCCAGTGATCATTCATCGTCTATTGAATTCAAAATTTGAGCAAAATTTTCTCGGCAAAAAAGTAAAGGCATCGAAATCGACAAAATCGTCAGGAGACGAAAGTTCCCACGAAACGAATTCCAAGACAGATATTTTAAATTCAATCGTCATGGATATAAAGAGAAAAGCAAATACGTACGCAAATTTCGAACAGCTTCTTGCTGACGTTGAACAAATCGTGCATAAGTGTGAGACATCAGGTTAGTTTAAAGCAAAAATATGATTTTGACTTCATTTTATTTCCCAAAAACTTTCCAATCAATTTCAGACAATCGCAAATCAAAGTATGCAAAGGAACTGCTGGAAAATTTTAATGGTGAACTCGATAGCGTAAAAATCTGCATTCAATGCCATATCAATGCAAACAACAGAGAGACGCGATCTAAATGGTTCACAATGGCGTGCGATAAGCCGCATTTGATCGGTACGTTCCCAAACTATGCTCAAAATGTCACGCAGCTAGCGCCACGACGGAATTCAATGTGATCTCTACTAGTGAAAAGACTTTTGCTCAGTTACAAACAACTGACTAGACAATTTCATAGTTTTCCGTGGTAGCGCTAGCTGTGCTACAGTTTTGCATTTTATACAGTCTCTTATGGAAAATAATTGCAAGTCTATATTATTCAATGATTTCAGTTTGGGCCCAGAAGCCAAACGAACGATATCTGCCCGGCAAGGTTATGTGCGTTAATAGACACGAATTGAATGTCCGTTTCTTTGGTGGTTCACAATTGCATCGTCCAAATGCGGACATTCCATTCAATAAATGCTATTTATACACAAAAGAAAATCCATTCAGTGCGAAAAACGATAATCAAAACGCCAAATCAAAATACGCAAAAGCATTGAATGTAAGTGCATCGTAATAATGATCCAAGCAAGGGACATATCAGTACAAAAATACCAAATTTTAAAATATGATCGAAAGTAACGCCAACGATTGTTTGGTGCTTTTTGGTATTTTGACACTTATTTGTCCCTTTGACACTTTGACTCGTTCTAATTTAATCAAATTCACTTTCACATTTTCAGGAAGCCGAAAAATACATCAGAGAATTGAAAGACAAATTTGGTGCGTTTAATTTCGAAGAAGTTAAAACCCAATTCAATCCGGAGTTGCACGATCAATACGTGCAAAACATGATTAAGAATAACGAGACAGGATCTCCAAGTCGAATCTCCAATCGATTAGGATCTCCTATCGATGAACATTTGGAGGAAATCGATGAAACCATTTTCGACGATTTTAGTGAAGATTCCACCGAAGAAACTATGCAAACTAGTTCGGATGAGCAATATGATGAAAATCCGCCCGATCAAATCCAATTGGAGCCGGTCGACTTCAAAATCGAAGACTGCATTGAAGGGTACGGTGGACCATCGGCCAAACGCATCCGATTAGACAATAACCTTTCTGAATCAAATGTGACAAACAATAATTTGCAAGAAACCGAATCATCATCGAGTGAAAATAACGGTGGACCATCTTACTTGCAGTCGTTGCAACATGTTTCCGAAGGATTCATGAAATTGGAGCAAAGTTTGAAAGAAGCCAACGAAAAAATCCAATCAATGGAAAAGGAGCACCAAGAGATATTGACGGAATTGAAAGCAGTGAATAAAAGAGGTCAATTGAAATTGGTCGAAGATTATGAACAGAAAATCAGGGAACTCAATGAACAAATCGATATGAGAACAAATGAATTGGCAGAGAAAGATCAAGAATACAAGAATGCTATTGAAGAGGCCAAGAAAAATAAGTATTGTTTAGAATGCGACAAACCGGAATTACTTACGGACATTTATCTTTGTACCATCAATTGCGTTAAAAAGTTTGGGTATGAGAAATATTGAATTTGCCGAAGATTTTCCGAAAATGCTTTTTCGACAAAAAAAAAGTTCCGAATTTTTATGAAAAGTATTTTTTGGGAAATCGTTCGAAATTCGAAAAATTACAATTTTTTTTTATTAAAACAAATTTTTTGCTCATTTATAGGGAAGCCGCAGAGCGCGAGAAGTCAAATGGGGAATGCAATAATTAAATTAAGATTTGAAATACAACCAATAGTTAGTGTAATCACTAAACTCCGTACAAAAAAAATATCAGTCCAATGACTGGGTCCTCTCAGGATTTGCATTACGGTACAAAGTTCTACATAGTTATAAGTTGTAGACGTTGAAGTGACATCGATTTAGAAAAAAATTCTTATGCTAATGTTAGAGATAGGTTACGCATGAAAAGATACCTTTGATTATTATTCATCCGCCCAATTCGAATTTGAAACCTCATATCATCAGTTACTAAGAATTTTATACCTTTTTTACCATTAGATGCCATACATTATAAGTTCTTAAAGTACTCAATTGTTGTTGATTATGTACGATTATCATTTTAAATAAGTAAAAACCAAGATGTATTACGGGTGAAAAAATGGCACCGACTAGTTCTTCGTCCTATCCTCCGTGCTTTCACGAACCCGATCTTAATTCGATCACTCATCAAAACTATGTTTTACCAGCTTTCAAATATAAAGTCACCAAATGGTATTAAATTGTAAAAAAAGCTCGCTGTGTAAGAGTATCACAGTTTATGAGCTTATCTTTTTCTATTTTTATTCAATAATAAAATATTGACCAACAGTGTATTTATTGTCGTGATATTTGGAATTACATCATTTTTGGCATTTCAGCGTAAACCTATCAGTTGTCGTA
>NW_022203038.1:0-2627 GCF_009176525.2 Contarinia nasturtii | reverse complement strand
CTTCTCTAAGACCCTTGATGGGTTAACTTTCTAAAAAACAGACCGTATAGAGTTAATTGCAATACGTCTATTTTAGACACTTCCTATTCGTCAATAGATGGCGTACGTCAACCGATGAAAAATAGAAATGTACTTACAACAAGTTAGTTCAAAGTGAGGTTAGAACAACAGGTGGAAAAACTTGTCGAAAACAATGCAATTTCAGTCCGAATTTTCCGGAAAACACTTTCAGCGTACCAGAAAATAGTCCAAAATTGAGTTACAATAAAAGTCGCCGGGTCAACTGGTGGAAAATTTCGCACAAATTACGTCGCAAAAACTTCACTTTTGACACACTACCGGCAACCAAAATACCGATTTTTTAGTAAAATCGCAAAAAATTGTGTGAAAATGTTAATGTTCACTATATTCTCACTTAAAACAACTTTATTTTTAATATTTTCAAAGAAAATTTATTGAAAACACGAAAAATTAATTTTTTTGTCGAAGAATTTATGGAGTAGCGCACAAAACAAGTGTTGCTTGTCAAACTTAGTATTGTACTAAGCTGACATTTACAAATACTCGTGAAATATGCAACAATACTGCAATTTATCAACATCTACAACACATTTCCTGGTACTTCCATTTTTTTCTGGTATTGTGTTATTTACGAACCAATAAAAACAATAGAGATGAAAACAAAACTTTCAACTAATAGTCCACAAATAGTTTTTCTCTCGCGTTTACCATAAAATATGAATGCATACCACGAAACTAGCCATGCAAAATTGATTTTCACTGCAAAACATTCATTTTCGGTGTACTTTAATTTGTCAAGAATCAAGATTGAGTCAATCTGAGTGACGGAATAATCAATTAAACAATTATTTGTTAATTAATTTCCATTCTACAAATGTGTCTACCTTTGGAGCTTTACATAATACTCTTGGGTTGGTTTGATTTCAATCTCTGGTAAAAATGAGACCCCAGTCTTGTCAAGTAAATTATTTAAACGTTCAAAATGACAATACTAACAATAAATAGCACATTATACGAGTATACAGGTAAATCAACGAATCTTTACATTTCCCGCATTTTAACAAAGTGCGATTCTCATTCGATTTCTGTTTGATGTTAGCATACATTGCTTAACATAAATAAAATACACAAACACACTGATGTTTTCATGTGGAAACATATTAAAAATATCTATTTCAAATGAAGAGGGCGAAGAAGAGAATTGGAAGAGATGTGAACCATTATGCTGTTAACAATAGCATGCATGAATGGTTTAAAATGGTGATTTTATGGTGGAATGAGAAATTATCGAAATGAAGTAAAAGTCAGTATTTCTTGATATCAACTGAATCTTTTGTATTTTATGATGTAAACATTCAAATCATTTCAAACGGAGAATTTTTTTATTGATTTCTCTTCTTACCACCTTTTTATGTTTCATCCATATACTCTAAAGTCTTCTACTAGCTATACTAGATCTAAAAGAATTTATGTAAATATTTTCAGCATTTTAGTGCCTGTAAAGTATCCAATCCGTCGTCCAAAATCGCTTCATTTTTTGATTGACGATGTAAATAATGCTATCGGTAAATGTTACACGACCATACGCTTCATCTATTGGATAGTGGATACTATATCCCATTGAAAAAATAGAAATAAATTGGTTTGAGATCAACGTGTGTCTAATCTATCCAAAGTCAAACTGCAAGTGATATAAAGTAAAATAAGCTTGACTGGCACTAGAGAGTAGTTGTCCCAGAGTGGATACTTCAAAAAGCCGATAGTTTACGGTTTATGTGCATATAATACTTTTGAACAAGAGACAAACATGAGCGATTGTAACACCTCGATTCGAATCCATGCGGTGGAGCAAGTGCATGTCTGTTTGTATCTCATTTTTCTGCTCAGTGTACCATTTTTCACGCACATGCACACACATAATCAGAAGTGAAAAAAAAAAAAATAGAATGAGGGCCGATAAGTTAAAGTGGATATATCAAAGTACATTATGAAGCGTGTGTACAATGTGAGAAGTTGCCACATTGTCGTTGAATGCAAACAAGTGCCGTTTAAATGTCTCAGGCTCTTAGATACTTCTTTTTATTGGTTCATATTTATGCGCTGGTGTTTTCAAACTGATATATGGATTGCCGTACTCGACTGTTGGCTTCCGTTCATTTTCGCCTCAATTTTTGTATGCGAACGATATGAAAAATGGGCTCAACACAACCTATTTACATTCTTTTCGTCTTTTTGTTATTGTTGCCGTCCGGATCATGTCGTTGCCAAGAAAAAAAACACACACACGCACACATACATTTTCGCCTCTTTATTCTTTGAAATTTTCTTCTTTTTTTGATTTGCAAATGAGTATACACCCGTATGCGTCTAACTTTAAAATCACACGAAGAACGGTGCACACATAAATAACAGTAAACAAGAATATACATACATTCAAATCAAGTCGAAGCTTGAAGTCCATTTAAAAGAACATGTAAATCATCCATATTTACAGTACGTAAAATAATTTATTTAAATTTTATTTTGCATAATGGGCTTTTCTTTCGTAAATTTTACGCATATTCCAATGTTTGGGACCGCAAGCCATATCAAGAAAAAAGAACTGT
>NW_022203037.1:0-8284 GCF_009176525.2 Contarinia nasturtii | reverse complement strand
GGGGGTGGGGGGACTTGGAGGGCAGGGGTCCTAAAAAATTTCTCTCGTCATTCTGAACAACTTTGTAGTACATTATTTTTTGATCCGACCAAATTTTGATATGGTGGGGTGCTCTCCTGTGGGGGGCACCCTTTATTTTCACAAACCTATTTTCTCTGCACTTTACATCGATCTGTACTAAGGAAAGTAAACATTTTTTGTAACACTTTGGGTACTTTACTGGTTAGATATAATGCGTACTGGGTTCCGGGTAAATCAACCATTTTTTTTCTTCTGTTGGATGAGTTTGTCTAATTAAATGCGAACTTGGTCATTTTCAAATTTACAGAAGCTACTGGAATCGAACGAAAATATCGAATTGAGTGGTATGTACACATCAATTTGAAAATTGAATTCCACATTTGCAAGCATATTGGAAGAACACGTTCACAAAGAAGGTGTAAAAGTGATTGAACAGTGTGGTGATGCTGCAATAAATGTAAGTTTGCCAAATTTATAACCAAATCAAATCACTAAATGGAAAGGTGTGAATTTAAAACTGTTTGTTTCTCTGTAGGATCCAAAAGTATATGTGCAAACCATACTTGATGTGCATAAGAAATACAACGCCCTAGTATCGGAATCATTCAAAAATGATTACGCATTTGTAACTGCTTTGGAGCTGGCATGTAGCAAATTCATAAATAGAAATGCAGTTACAACGACCAGCAAAAATACAAGCAAGAGTTCAGAACTGTTGGCAAAGTACTGTGATTTAGTGTTAAAAAAATCGAACAAAAATCTCGAAGAAGCCGAACTTGAACATGCTCTCAATCAGGTTATTGGTATATTCAAATATATCGAAGACAAAGATGTATTTCAGAATTTCTACAGTAAAATGCTGGCAAAACGATTGGTGAATTACACATCGTCCTCAGACGATGCCGAAGCATCAATGATTTCAAAATTGAAACAGGCCTACGGTTACGAATATACTCGCAAATTAGAACGAATGTTCCAGGACATTGGCATTTCCAAGGATCTAAATGATAAATTCAAAGCGAGAACCAAATCGTCCGATGTGCCAAGCGAAGTCGATTTTAGCATCCAAGTTCTGTCAAGTGGATCATGGCCATTCAGTCAAAGCTTTGATTTCCCTTTGCCACCCGAGCTAGAAAGATCTGTCCAAAATTTCAATAATTTTTATGCGGATGTTCATTCGGGACGTAAGCTCGTCTGGCTGTATAATATGTGCAAAGGTGAAATTGTGACAAATTGCTTCACAAATCGATACACATTGCAGGTAAAGATTTGAATTGACAAAAGCACAGTATTAAAACAGTATTTAAAAAATATTCTTTGACTTTGTCCACAGGCAAGCGCCTGTCAAATGGCTGTGTTGCTACAATTTAACGAACAAACCAGCATAACTGTTCAGCAACTTGGTGAAAACACTGGTAAGCTGCGATCATTTTATTTGGTGGCAGTGTGCAATTGTCGTGTGCTAAACTAATTTCATCCTCTTAATATTTCAGGTATCGCTCAAGAAAAGTTGCTCAAAATTTTGCAAATTTTTTTAAAAACAAAATTGCTTACGTGCTCAGATGATGAAAGCAGCTTGAATGGTAAATCAGTCATTGAACTATTTTTGGCTTTCGAAAAGTGAGTTTAATCTCTATTCTATTTTATCATATTCATGTGATATTGATAATATACTAAATTCAATTTTGTTAATAGCAAAAAATCACGCATCAACATAAACATCCCGCTTAAAATCGAACTGAAGATCGAAGATGAAGCCACGCATAAGCACATTGAAGAAGACCGAAAACTTCTGATACAGGCAGCTATTGTACGTATTATGAAAATGCGTAAAATTCTCGATCATCAAAGGTTGGTCAGCGAGGTAATCACACAACTTTCGACACGATTCATGCCCAAAGTTCCTGTCATCAAGGTACATAGCAAACATTTAAGATATTTTTTTAAATGTAACTTATTAACTCATGTATTTTGTTTTATTCCTACAGAAATGTATTGACGTTCTCATCGAAAAGGAATACTTGGAACGGGTAGAGAACCAAAAAAACTACTACAAATACCTGGCATAAGTTCACTCAACTTTTCTCGACATAAAAAATGGACTTCTTTTTAACTATTATAATAATAAGTCATACTTTAATAAATAAATAAATAAATGAACATATGAAACGAAATGTCCTTATTCTTGGTGTTTACACAAAATTAATAATATTCAAAGCGGAATTTATGTTTTTGTAAAACTTCAAGTCGAAAAAACAGTTCACTTTGCTTATATCTTTTAATCTTTATCGTGAGTGCCATTTTAAATGCGTTCGTTTATTGATATTATGGAAAATGGCATCATACAGCTATGAAAAAAAGGCCGACAATTTGTTTGATTCAATTGGATGAGATTACCGATAAATTTACGAAACTTTATTATTCTCACGATAACAATGGCAATCGTAAACTTATCCACTGTTGTGATGTTGAATTTAGAAACTTTCACAAATGTAAGTTCAATTGAATTAAAAGACCTAAGATTTTAATTTGATTTGTATTTAAGCTGCTGAAAACTGCATGACTGCATTTTCAAAATTTATGATTTTCAATACCTTAGACGATTAGCTATACGTACATGAGTGCTGATTCATTTCTTTTATAGAGATTTCATAGAATCGAGAGAAAACCAATTTGAATTCATTCTTGTGGTTTTAGAAAAAAATCGTTGATGAAAAGTTGAGACACACATATGTGTTGATATCAATTTTGAAATCGTATTACATTTTTATTAAAATACAAATTACTTTTTAAAAAAATCAGCCTGATATTTCATTTTATGCATAAATATTGCATGCTAGGGGATAGACACAAATTTTTACTATCCAAAACCAAAAGTATACTAGAATCTACTAAAAGAATATTTGTGAACAAATGTTTATATTGATTCTTCGACCGATCCATACAAAATAAATTATGAGATTACCGGTACATTTTTGTAAACAAAATATTTGCGTTCAGTGAGAACAATAGTTTCTATCTAGACACAATTGAGACCAATACCAATGAATTGTCATAATACCTATCTATTTTCAAGTACGACAATTACTTACTTATTTAAAGATTACTTGTACTAAAAATGTGAATACCCTAATTACCAAATGTCA
This sequence comes from Contarinia nasturtii, assembly GCF_009176525.2. Classification (NCBI taxonomy): domain Eukaryota; kingdom Metazoa; phylum Arthropoda; class Insecta; order Diptera; family Cecidomyiidae; genus Contarinia; species Contarinia nasturtii. The sequence goes on along the minus strand of NW_022203037.1, from coordinate 5,117 downwards.
AATTGATGACGGTAATAAAGATTTCAAGTTTTTTTCATTTCGTTTTAACATTCACCATTTCGAAATTTATTTTAATTTTTTCTGTTTTCTTTCTGTTATTTTTATCAAAATTGTGTTTGCATTTATTAAACCAATTGAAATAATACACTTAATATTATTGAAAAAGTTTTTTTTTTTTAATATTTGGAAGATAATATTCATATATGAATCGTTGCGGAGAAAAAGTAGCTCTTATTTTTCTCCAAATAATACTGCAACATGAAGTTTTTTTCACACGGTTTATTTGTTGTAATGCCAATATGGTATTGAAAGCATCAAATATTCCATTCGAGTTGGTTTCTGTGAATCATGATAGCGGCGAGTATTTAACTGATGAATATTTCAAGGTAATCGGAAACCGTTTGAAAAAATTACACATCGGATGTGTTTTATAAAAGCATTGTGTTCGTTTGATATGTTGTAGTTGAATCCACAAAAAGAGATTCCGGTGCTTGACGATGATGGTTTTTTATTGAGCAAGAGTGTTGCTATAATGCAGTATTTATGTGACCAATATGCGCCTGAGAATGCAATCTATCCGAAGGAGCCAAAACAACGATCTTTTCCAGTCACAAATTAACATATTTCTGTACAAATACACATCAGAAACTATATCGGATAATGGAGATGCTTTATGAGCTGTTAAAATATTTCCAGAAACCTACCGACCTTTCGTGCCCAGCTCTGATTTGAAGTCCTGATAATAGATTTTCGAAATTCAATTGGTTATTTGACAATTCGATACAACAAACACACACAAGTTAATTATGACAGCAACAACAATGAGGACGTCACACTCATACACGCATACACTCACAATGAATATTCCGGCAAAAGTCATTTGAACATGACTTAATGACTGCCATATTTACTTTACTTTCGACACAGTTTTTTGTTCGTTGATTTTTGAAAAATTGTTGTCTGGTGAAGCTGCTTTTCTTGCCTGTTAATACGTGCACATTAAACAAAATCTTTCATTACTTCCTTGGCCTTTGACGCGATCGTTCGTATAAAAATTGTTCATTCGTTTTTTTATTTGGTCTTCAACAACAGAATACACTGCCAGTTTTTGGCCGTAGAGCTTAATGTGAAACGTGGAACCGTACTACTAAGAAAAACAAACTACTCGACATTCATATTTTGAATTTTTTGCCACAATTTTTTTAAAATAAATTACACCTTGAAAATTGATTTTGCCAATATTTTCCTCATATTGCCTCAACGACTACCTATGCGCTCCCACTTCAAAAAGTTAGTAAATCCTATAAATTATATAGATGGTTTTCTTAAAAGCTGCGCTGATGATCCATAAATGGTGAAATCGTTCAATTCAATTACTGAAATGAGAACGTCCAGAACTACCTAATAAATGCATCACATGGATTTCGTTTTTCTCTAAGGTTTTTGTCAATGCCATAATTAAATTGAAATTCCAAAACTCTTCACAAGTTTGATTGGCTAATAAGCTATATAGCGTTAGAAAGAGGACTTTTGGAGCTATCATCTGGCGAAATTTAATCAAAATCATAGAACTAGGTTGCTTGCAATGAAGCTCGAAAATGTACTTTACCTATATTTTTCTCATTTTGGATATATTGCCACTTATGGAGTTGAGCTTCAAAAAGGCAGTAAACCCCATAAACTACTCTCAGAAAACTCAGATGTTAAAATTCAAAGTAATCAGAGGAAAATGCCGCAATAAATTTCCCCTTGAAAATTGACTTTGCAAATATTTTCACTAATTTGCAGTGAATAGAATGACGCTAGTGATATATCATGATACTATTGATAGTACGATATGAATATCGTGCTATTGGTACATTTCAATTTTGTGACAACAACAATTATTTCTCTTCAATATATTCCTTCAAATATAGAGCTCTATTTTGATATTTTAGATTCTACATTTGCGGCAAAATATTGAAGAGCCAAATTGTTGTTGTCACAAAATTAAAATGTACCAATAGCACGCTATTCATATCGAACTATCAATAGTATCATTGATATATCACTAGCGTCAATCTACGGCCACCTGGGAAACACATCCACAAGTTCGATTGGCTAATAAGCTATATACCGTTGGAAAGAGGGTTCCAAGAGCTATCATCTGGCAAAGTTTCATCAAAATCATAGAACTAGGTTGCTTGCCATAAGATTCGGAAGCCGATTTTTCTCATAATTTTTCATATTTCGGCCAAACGGCCAGCGTAAAATGCCATCAAACCTGCCGGAAACTCCATAATTTATATACCATTCGAAAGGTAATTTTATAAGGAATCTAAAACAATTTGGTGCCTCGGGTGTCTCCAACTTTTTTTCAACAAGTTTCATCTAGATCCAAAGTAATCAAATTAACACTGAAGTAAAACTCATTTATTCCATCGTTTATCCACCCAATAAAGTTGCGGAGAAACGTAATTCCACCCGAATCTATTCGTTATCCACTCAATAAATGGTGAGTGGAATCGAAATATTTTTCAAAGTGGAATCCAAAAAAGAGGGTCCATGAATGAAAAAATTAAATGGGGAGCACTTATGGGGAAAATAAAAAATACGTCTGGAGGGTTTTTCATGCCCTATCGAATGCCGAAAACCCGAACTCTCTATCTTTTCTGGTTTTCTCCAAAATCACTGAACAAACATATATATATATATATATATACATATATATATATATATATATATATCTTACTATTCCATAGCTTAATGTATAAAACTACGTTTCACATTAAGCAATATACTAAGAAGTATTGAAAAGTACCGAAACGTATCAAAATATACCAAAATGTACCAAATAGGTATTAATTTCAAAAAAATAGTGAATAATTTTTTCGTGTTTTCGACTGTCTTTTTGGTGTTACATGGCAAGCTTGTATGAAACTCTCGGAAACTCGGTATAATGCACAAAAAAAAGTTGCAATTTTTTTTTCGATATTTTTGTGTACTATACCAAGTCTCTGAGAATTTTATATATGTAGCAGCAGAAAGACAATCAAAAAGACGAAAATTTTTTTTTCAATATTTTTGTGCACTATACCCAGTCTCCGAGAGTTTCATATAAGCCTGCCATGTAGTAGCAGAAAGACAGTCGAGAATATTGAAAAAAAAATCGTCTTTTCGACTGTCTTTCTTCTACTACATGGCAGGCTTATATGAAACTCTCGGAGACTGGGTATAGAGCACAAAATTATTGAAAAAAAAAATCGTCTTTTTGACTGTCTTTCTGCTGCTACATGGCAACCTTATATGAAACTCTCGGAGACTTGGTATAGTGCACAAAAATATCGGATTTTTTTTTCCACTTTTTTTGTGAATTATACCGAGTCTCCGAGAGTTTCATATAAGCTTACCATGTAACACCAAAAAGACAGTCAAAAACACGAAAACATTATTCACTATTTTTTTGAAACGAATACCTATTTGGTACGTTTTGGTATGTTTTGATACGTTTCGGTACGTTTCGGTACTTTTCAATACTTCTGAGTATATTTAGTATTTCAGTACCGATTTTCCCCTTGGGGTATAGTGATTGGACATCCGCAACTGCATTTATTAATTGCAATAATTCATTTGGGATCTCATATTTGTTGAAATAAGCTATTTTTGCAAACAATTCTGGTCAATTTCACATTTGAATAGATGTATGCACAACCAAACAACAACATATAAAATACACAAGTTCAGTTTTCATTTCAATTATTGCGTCGATTACTACTTTCATCGCTTTCACAAATTTCAATCGAGTCAATCGTTAAAGTTAAAGCAACTCAATGAGTTCAGTTTTGCAAACAAAATGAAAAGAAGGATAAGAGTTTTCACATTTATTCATTTATAGTCCTTGCAAACTGTAACCTGCGACAAAAACACATATCTTCTTTATTGTTTGGTATTTGGTTTACCAATAATCGATCAGTCGTTTACTTTTGACTGTACGATATTTCGTTATATGACAAGTGCTGTTAAACAAGACAATAACACATCTGGGAAAAAAAAACACGACAAATATAATTTCACCAATGTTTACAGACAGAGAACTCCTTTAATAAAATGTGTATAGTACGAGACATTCGATTTTAAACGTTTATTGTGAGGATTTTTTTTTACATTCGGTTTGATAATACAGTGCGTTCCGAAACTTACGCAGTGAAATTGAATCAGAATTTAAAAAAAATGCTTACGTAATTTGAGTGAATCCAAAAACCACAAACATTGATTAAATAATGGTGATTAGAGTTTGATAGTGAAACGACGAAATATTGCAAACGCATCAACACTGAAACACAAATTGGTTCTTCATTGAAAACAAGGTGATATTCATTCGCAGTAACTTACTCATATGATATGAACGAGATGGGGGTAACATGCCCAGTCCAATTTTTTTATTTTTTCGATATTTCCAACGGAAAAGCGAGAAAAATCGATCGGTAGTTTTTCCAATCGGAAAAGCGAGAAAAACGGTGCATTTTTATTGCAATTTTTATTTTTATTTTTCAACATTCCAACAATTAAAATAAATTAAATGTATTTTATTTGAAGAAAAAAAATAGATGCAATTTATTTTAAAAATGTAGCCCTGAAAGAAATTGGAGCATAAGTATTATACAGCTCTAAATACATTTACTTATTTTATGCGACGCAATAATGACAAGCCAATAAAAAAGTAAACAAGCGACATGCTAAACATGCGTGCGTATGTATTGGTTCACATTCGGAATAACGCGGAATAAAGGTCTCACTCGACATCATACAGTATACACACAAACAGCAAATTTGCCGTTGTTCTAACTGCGTGCGCATGTAGACAATAAATGATGATGTGAGAGTTTCGCGTGCCTGTATGTTACAGTGACTTTATGAACGAGAGCATGGCAACTATATGTGCATATATATATGCGTCACGCTCTCTCTACAACGCATATATGTTATGAATATTATGTGGTTGGCAAAACTTCTTTCATTTTTTAACATTTTATTTAAACGTCAATCGGTCGGGAAATAAATGAAAGCGTAGTAGATTATGAAATCATCGAAAAATCCAGGAAAGAAGCGTTACTATTTTCGAGTTAACAGATATGAAA
>NW_022203036.1:0-2468 GCF_009176525.2 Contarinia nasturtii | reverse complement strand
CCCCCAGCAAATCGAGAAAGATTTCGCCTTGGACGAAAATCCCCAGCAAATTGGGATAATTTTCCTTCTAAGAAACGAGGACATTTTCCGTATTTTTAGGCTTCTTCCCTGTGTACGCCCCTGCGAATGCAGAATGAATTGTTAATTCAAACTATTTTCTTATCACGATGTCCATTGCGTCCAAATCAATAGATAGCAAAAAATTCATCTATTGTTATAGATTAAAGTATTTATTCACAAAGTATTTCACGAAATTGATATCAGATATTTTTTATATCGATAGAGGTTTTTTTTATTTGATAATAAAACTAATATATAATCGCTATCAAGAGATTCTTTCAAACACGATATGTATAAAGTGGAAAACGAAGTTGAGTGTCGATCCATAAGTGTGCAAAGAACGCACGTGTTCCAAAAGTAGTGGAAGAGAAAACAAAACAATACTCATCATATATTCCAAGAATCTATAACACCAATTGAATTAAAAAAAATTTTGCGAAAAATAAATAAATTATAAAAACATTTATTACGACACAACGTTTTTTTAAAATATAATTCCATTACTTCAATAATTCCTGAATTTGTGAAGCACAACAGTTTTATTTTTTTTTCGAATTGCGATAAGGCACAATGGACGTTAAGATTTATGATGCTATTCTAGGGGATAACCGTGAATTGCAGATCGAATAATTTATAATAATAAACGCTATTTCTCTCTATTTTTCACTAATTCTGCTAGTATTTCTACTAGTTTGTTCTAATACTGCTATTTTTTGCTAATTTCTCTAGTACGTCAAAAATATTGCATACGTCAGATTTGTTAAAATTAACGGTTTAATTTATCAATCGTGTTCATTTACATTTGGCTGTCATCCCTCTGGTGTCAAGCAAAGATATTAATTTTCAATTCATCCATATTTTATTCACATTGATTTCTTTCACATTCATTCATTCAGATTCAGACTCTCAATAAAGCAACACGCACTCAATACATTCAGACATTCATTGTACTTTTGTTTAGTTTCATTTCATGAATCATTTCAGTGGCTTTACTGCGTATGTAAGTAAATAACTTCCAACAAGATTGACAGCATGATCGAATAACTGAAATGTGTTTACGTAAATGTTTCAAGTTGACACTTTCCACGTGTATATTTGAAGCAGGCACTAGCGTATACGTTTTCAGTAAGAAATCTGTCATCAAATCTACATTTCCGATTGCAATTCGTAAATTGTAGTTAATACAGATGAAACGTGCTTGGTTACGTGCCATTGAATATATTTTTATTTAAAAATGAGAAAAAGCGTATTTAACTACATATTTTGATACATTTCAGTTCAGTACTATTCAATTCGTTTGTTTTGTGAATTTTATTTTAATTAATTATTTCAATATATTCAAGAATAAATGCTTACTAAAGTATATACGTGTACAGTGCTAATTCTGCTATTTATTGCTAATTTTGCTATTTTCTTCATGTAAATTTCCCTATTTTTTTTGCTAATGTGCTAATTCTAATTCACATGGATATCCCCTAGATGCTATTTCACATATCGATTGTGATGCCAAGATCTTTAGCAACCAATTGAGCGCAGAATTTCATCATTTGCGATTGAACTTTTTGGAAATTTTCGATGGCAAGTGGTTTGGCTTCCGCCCACTTCTCCAAATCCCGATAAATCGGTCGCACGTACTTCATACGGAAATTGCTGTTCAAGAAGTTGAACACTTGATTCAAACGATTGAACAATCGTCCTTTAACATAGAGACGGGCTAATTTAAACAAATACTCTGAATTGCGAGTTCCAACGAATCCATATGTAGTTTCTAATAAACTAATCCACGCTTCGGTGATTACATTGTCTGGATTCTGTACCAATTTTGTTAGCACTTCAATCAATTGCCATACATGCAAATTGGTATCGATGTCGGGGTGATTTTTAATCTTCTCAATTGGATTTTTGGTCCAAACGTCGACTTGCTTCTTCACGGCATCACTGTAGCTGGTGTCATAGTAAGGAACAATTTTCAATGGACCAGTCGAGTACAACCACGTATCCCAATCGATTTGAGCCAACTTATCATCGGCCTTACCTAAGGGGAGAATCACAAAAGAAAAGAACTAATTTAAAATAATCGACGAATAATCGACAGATAATCGCAAACATATAATGAAAAAATTGCAAAGCAATAACCACAACAACATTTATGTTCAGCAATTGCTTTTTGAGATTTGGTAGTTGTAATCGAAAAATAGTCGTAAAACAATCAATAATAATAAGTAAGTAATTTTTAAGTGATTTGCCCCTAGGCCTTACCGTTGAAATATTCATAGAGCGTTGCCTTGAAATCATCCGTAACGACCGATTTGTATTTGTATTTTTCCAAGTAAGTTCGGAAGAATGGCTCAAATTGACTTGGACCACCAAACAAATCTTCCAAGTAACGAAGGAAGTTTTGACCCTTC
>NW_022203035.1:0-2349 GCF_009176525.2 Contarinia nasturtii | reverse complement strand
AAATCCTGAGAATCCATGGATCAGCAGAATTTCACTTTAGGCCATCGAACCACTTTTGCTTATTTTTCACGATTTCCCATCGGAAAAGCGGGAAAAATCGATTTAAAGTTTTCCCAATTTACATTTATTATCGCAATATTTGTATACATTGAGAAAATAAGTTTCCAAAAATGTGTTCGTTGTTCGTGTACGAACATACGAACGAACAATCCGAACAATTCATTTTCTACGAACGAACTAACGAACAAAAAGACCAAAAAAATATTCTACGAACGAACGAACGAATGTTCGTGGACAGCTATGGTTGGAATCGTCCGCTTCATCGCTGTTTTTCACTTTTAACATTTTCAGGTGATCTTCCAACTGTCGTACGGATTTTTTGAGTTCTACTTTTTCGCTTGACGTAATTTTGAGTTTTTTTTTTTGTGAATCGATTGAAATGCAGTTCTGACAGGAAAACTAATTATTACTTTTTTATTGTCGATAGAATAAATACGATTCTTTATTGCAATGTCTTTATTCGAAATTAATTCAAATTCAGCACTCGTTTTTTCGCTTTAATTTACTGACATGATTCTTATGTACACTACGACATTCTGTATAATAAAACACACTTATTTTATAGGAAAAATTAATGTCGAAGCCAATTTTTTCATGGGTGAATGCTTTTACTTGAACTTTTTAGAAAAGTCTTCGTTTACTGGCACATCTAAAAACCCATAAACCATATAGATACAAACCCATAAACCATAACCCATTTATAGAAAAAACTACCATATCACTTTTAGAATTTGCGACGTATAAAATTATTTTTTTGAAAAATTTAGGGGAGTGCGGGGAATTGTGGTACACACTTTTTCGACCTTCAAAACTTCCACAAATATAAAGGTGAATCTCCTTGCCCCCCTCCCCTCCTCCGGTCGGAACTTTGAAAAACCGTTGTCGGTTATGGAATCTGGGGAGTTAGTGCTGATGAGAACCAAATTTGTAGAGTTTGTGCTATCATAGGTTCCGAGCAAGACGGCGAATGTAATCAATCAGCCATTGGACACTCCTATGTTTGGCGACATCATCCGTTCCACGAATGACTATGTCGTATCCAAAATTGTCACGCACTAACATCATTTTCTTGCAATTTGAAGACTGAATACGGATTTGAATTAATCTTGTTGAGACATTCGTAGAATCGTTTCTTTGCGCTTGTGTTTGAATTTGTCGTCAAATTAGTTTTGTAGATATCAATAATAACACCCAAAGCATTTCCAGAATGTTTGTTGTCTGGTCGTTCCTTTGGTGCTGACACCGAAATCGACTTCGGTCTTTTCATTTTATTGAACTTTCTGTTCACCATTTTTCCGTTCAATCTATCGTGTATGAGAGTTATAAAGTAAAAAAAAAAATCTCTGTCAAAATCACGTCAATTTTAAATACTAATCTGACCTCTTCGAAAGTCGCTTCTCTTCTGATTTGATTCCTTTCGATTCGGTGTGAGTATCGTTTGAATTTGCAAGCAACTGTGATGAAATTCAATTTTGTATCCGTTAGTGAAATAAAAATCAATGCTGTTTTTTTTGAACAAATGACTGCCCGTTCTCAAAAATATCAGGCAAACCAATTGTTGAACAAAAGTAGCAAATTGATTGCATAAATTGAATTATTGTCTTTGATCACATTTTTCTCCAAGTCATCTCAAATTATCATTGCAAACACCATGTGAATCTACTCTTTCAAAAAAATGTGTAGCTTTGTTAGAAAGAAAATTTGATTAAATATTTATAACAAAAAAAATATTGCACAGGCCACAAATTGCAACTGAATAACAAAAAATACTGACGAAACTTCAAATGTCAAATTACACACTCTTACATCCTATATAGAAAAGAGGACATTGCTTGAACTTTTTGACGACGCCAAACAATACAAATAAACTAACGGTCAGAAAGAGAGTGTTCTGTGCATGAAAATATTTGTTAAAAACAATTTTTCTCTCCTTCCTCTCTCTCATTTTGCACGAAAAAAAATACCACAGTTATGACCTAAGTTGTGAGTAATAAAATATTTTGTACGATTTATATGTTTGACATTTCTCACATTCAATTCAAATGAAACGTTTCGATTTGATAATAACAATAATCAACGCAAAATATTGTTCACATAAAACGTCATTTGTTATATATGCGACCTCTGGTGGCGTTTTACAAAATTACGACCATTACTATGTCGAATGATTTGTGCACGCATAATGGAACGACACGATAAAAAATCACCACCACCACCAGAGTGACGTGAAATAAAGTAAATATACACACAAATGTACTTCTAATATCCATATAACGATTTGTGCACACA
>NW_022203034.1:0-3436 GCF_009176525.2 Contarinia nasturtii | reverse complement strand
TGAACGTATTTATGGTTTAAACGTGTGATAATATATATAGAAAAGTTGGTTGTTGAACACTTTGTGTTGTCTTTTCAACTCATTAGAAACCGAAAGATACACAACGAATTTCCCAAGAAATTGGTCCTTCGAATATGTTTTCCAAGTTTTAATCAAAAATAAAGAAACCAATATCTGAATGATATTTGTATAATACGAAAACAAATTGTCAGTAACACATAGGTAGAATGGGCTAAATTCATTATGCAGAACTTTTATGCATGGATTAGAATATAAATACGACATTAACTTTTGCTGCAGAAAGCATAAAATGGACAGCTATAATAAGCATAATAGATATAACTTTTTAAGTGAAGAAAATAAAAAAATCGCTATAACAAAAATCTCAATTCATCGGTGTCCAACTATCTCGAGACTGACCCGACTCTCAGACTTGTGTGTCATCAAGTAGAATTATTATGTTTCAAACTTGTACTTCTTAAGTATCGATGACCAGAGCTGTAAATTTCAGCCGAGAAAACAAAAAATTCGAAATTACACATTAGAATATGAATACTTATTTTCTTATTGAAAAAAGAATTAGTGTTGAATGAAAATAAGACGAAAGAATTACACGAAATTACGGATTGAAGATCGCCCCACTTTATTGTCATAGGTTAAGACTGCCGGCGATGCACATTTTCCCAACAGTAATAACACTTAAATTTTTTAATGAAATGAAACCGCTACCTCTGATTAATCCAAATTACAGTATAAAACACCATTATATTGAGATAGCAAAATAGACTATTTTAATGTCAACCTTTGTATGCATATTAAAATAGTCTATTTTGCTATCTCAATATAATGGTGTTTTATTTACTGTAATTTGAAGTAATAACACTGTGCACGAAAATGACAACATCGAAAATGAAAGCATGGCTCCCATACAAATGCTACCGTAATGACGTGAAACTTTGCACAGGATATTTTCTACACAAAAAATAACATTCTGAAAGTAAGAAGAAATTTCAATCAAAATTAGAGGTACTATCACAGAAATTTTTCGTTTTTCAGCCTAAAATCGAAAATTTTATGTAGGAGGATTTTATTTTTAATTGAACGTTCTTCAAACTCTCAGAATGTTATTTTTATTTGTAAAAAATGGTCTTTGCAAAGTTTCATATCATTGCGATATCGAACAGATATAGTTTCCATACAAAAATTGAACATTTTAGCCCATTTTTGTAATTTTTTTTATGGAAACGCTTATTTTCGCTTACTTTGAAAAACGGCTATCACCACTGATTTAATTGACTTTACCACATAGGTCTCCCTGGTGGTCTGTTCCATTTTACGACTTGCACAGTGTAATTAAAAATGATCATACATTTTAACTAAAACAAAATAAAAGCATCAATCAAACAATGAATATAATATGACCCATAAGTCTTTATTTTAAATAGAAAATTTCGTATTGCTCACGATGCATCAGCAATTTGTTTCGGTTGTTCGCACGGATTGTGACTAATGCACAAAATCCGAAGTGAAATCAAACCGAATCGTTCTGTCTTTTATGGCATTTATATTTTTTTTGTTTATAGACCGAATATGACCCATAAGGCTGATAAAAGTATGATGTTACGATGAAATAGTAACTTACTATGTAAGTTTGCATATAACATTAAATAAAGAAATAAAGAATGCACGGGATATTCTGGTACTGGCTTGCCTAGTTAATTATAATGGAATTGAATTTTATATTTTCCTTTAATAAAGGCAAAGGAAATTATCAAGGAAGAATTCTAAACGCATTAATACCAAATAAACTAGAATATAAGTGTTCAGCATGCATAATAGATGTTTACCATTTTGATGGATTGTGCAATGTAAACAAACAGGCTACTTTTGTACATTTAAAATTAAATAATCGAATTTACGAACGAACGATGTCTGAAAAACATCTGAGTTCGTAAAATAGATAAAATCGAAAATGCTAAACAAATTCAGAACAATTGTGGTATCAATACTAAATCTGTGAAGAGACTACTGAATCAAAATCTAGGAGAGCTTGGGTAAAATGGAATACATCCCACCAACTACGAGAACTGAATGAAAAAGAATTCCTTCCCGCGGTAAGCTTTTGCATGAAATACTTAAATTCTCTGCGCAGCTATCCATGTGTAATGCGTATATGCAGGCACAATGCATATAAGCATCAGGATTAGACATAATATACATAAAAAGTCGATTTGGTTTGACTTTTTAAAAATTAAAACTGAAAAGGTCAGCGAGTAACTCGCTTAACTTTTTGCCATTTGTCAAACGCTTGGGAACTATCAACTAGTTCTCCAAACATTTTACAGTGTAAATGTGAATGTTGGAGAGAATAATAGATTCGACGCTAATTTTGGAACAACGTCGAATGGAATCTGAAAAAAATACAAAATAAATGATCTACATACGCACTCATACACTCATACACTCATCCTCTCTATCTCTATCTTAAAAAAATGAAACAAAGACCAAAATGTATTCCTCTCTCTAAGCAGGAGAAACGAATCGCAAACACACAATGCACGCGAAAAGCACAACTTTTTTTGTTTTTGTTTGAATTTTATTTTATTTTTTCAATTGTAAGATGATGTTTGATATCGACTGTAGTTTGGAGAAGAAATTCCACGAGATCCTTTTCTGTTTGCTCCAGCATTTTTCGTTTACGTTTAAATGAACAGTTTATCTGAAAATCGAACATTTTTTCACACATTTTAGATATAACTTGGGGAAGAAGAATTTTCAAAATTTCATCTGAAGTGATGTTCAAAATCTGTTAATATTTGGATGGATCAAAATCTGCTAAAATAGCTCCACGAACTGCTTGTACTACTACACACAGTTCTTTGCATAAATTTCTCGCCTGTAATTTTAATAAATATCATTTTAACATTTTAATTCTAAATACAATTTGTTTCAAAAGAGTAACTTACTCCCATCATTAATGAAGGAAGTGGACGATCAAAATTATTTCGATACTTGTTTTATGGTTGCAATGATATGTTCACATTGCCACCAAATGAACTTTCACAACGTTGTATATATTCATCGATTCTGTTATAAAAGAAAAATATAGATCGCATAGATGAGTTTTGGCTATAAAGATTGATTGCATTCCAAGCGTGAATATCAATCGATGACCTGGCCAAAAGTCTAATAATGTCATTCAGTTTTTCAATGAGTGAATGACTAACACTTTTTTATTTTCTTGCTTTCATCAAATGATATTCCAGTTTCATTCGATTTTTTCATTCTTCAATAAAATGAATTTAACCGTAATGAATTGTTTTTTTTTCTTGCAAATTTTTTTCCTTTATGATTTTTTATCATTGATATGTATATTTCGTCTATAGTCTATACCAAGCAATATGAATGAAGCGATCAGTTTAGATCATGACTCATG
>NW_022203033.1:0-1431 GCF_009176525.2 Contarinia nasturtii | reverse complement strand
TTTTATTGAAATGCCCCATTTGGTTTGGTAAAATACATGAAAAAAAATATTTATCCAAAAGTCGATCGAATGGTATTCGCAAGAATTTTTTTAAATAATTCTTATCATTTCAATCTTTTCTTCATTTATTTGGATTTTCGTTTTGTTTGTTTAGGAAAAGTATCATAAATCGTATGGCCCTTTTGAAGATACTTACCGTAAGACGATTTATTTTGGAAATAAACTTAAAATCGAAACACACAATAAAGCATATGAAATGGGAGTATATACATATACATTAGGAGTTAACAAATTTGCCGATATGTCGCATGATGAATACGTAGCTAAAACAACCTGTTTAAATCAACCAACCGATTGCGAAGAGTAAGTTCCCTTTTAATAACTAACAATACTTTAGAAACCTTGAGCATGACGTATAAAATTCTAACTGTCGATTAAAGGTTGAACACAGATCAAAACCAACGAGTCTATTTTGTCAAACCAGACAATTCGATAGTCCCAGAATCGATTGACTGGAGAGAAAATGGAGCTGTGACAAATGTCATCAACTGGAGCCATGGAAGGACAACATTTCCGTATGACTCGTAGTTTGGTATCATTGTCAGAACAACAACTTGTCGACTGTTCAAATGGTTGCAACGATGGTTGCAACGGTGGAACAATGAATTATGCCTTCCGATATAGCATAGACAACAATGGAATTGATACCGAAGCATCATACCCCTATACAGGTCAAGATGGTACCTGTAAATCCACTCCAAGCAATTCAGGTAAACATTTTGGAATATGCGAATAGCAATAAAATTTCAATAGTACAACAATTATTGAAAACCTTATGAAATTGATTTTTTTTTTTGCATTTTTTTGTTCAGGCCCTAAATTTAATAATGTAGTTCATATCCAAGGAGGAAGCGAAAAGGATTTGCAAGATGCAATAGGATTGAAAGGACCTATATCAGGTGGAATTGATGCTTCATCGAGTAATTTCCAACTCTATAGTTCAGGAGTTTATAACGAACCACTATGTAGTTCAGACAATTTGAACCATGGTGTGTTGGTCGTTGGTTACGGATCTGAAGGTGGCAATGACTATTTCACCGTCAAGAATAGCTGGGGCGCATCGTGGGGAGAAGCGGGATACATTAGAATGAGTCGTAATAGGAATAATCAATGCGGTATCGCCACATCAGCCAGCTATCCAGTGGCTTAAACGATCTTTTTTTCCTTATTACTGTTTTTCATAATTTTTTCTATAAATTTTGCTTTTATTTTTGCAAATTAATTATAGTTCAGAGGCTGAGAGCAAAAACAGCAGGTCGCATCTCACCTCTTGCTCTCACTTACGGGCATTTTCAGATTTTCAATTATTTTTCTAATGGTTTTTGCCATGAAATAGATTCTAGTTCATACTAAATAATAATTGGTGTCAAA
>NW_022203032.1:0-1981 GCF_009176525.2 Contarinia nasturtii | reverse complement strand
TCAATTGATTTGCATTGCTGTGTGCCGTACAGCATCACCGACAAAATATCTTACCACACTCCGAAATGAGAGGGAGGGAGAAACAAATTGAAAAAAAAGAGATGACATGTTGGTCAAACTTCAACGCAAATGACTCAAGCATTTGAAGAGGTTACGCACACATACACAACTAACCAAATCATCGTTAGATGAACGCTCCACATAGAGGCGAAGAAAGTGAAAGGGAGAAACGCAATACAAACATACATTTAACTGTCAGAATATCACGCGCCAAAATTCTATAGAAATTTCTTGTGACCTGTGTCATATTTCGCTGTGTTGGAAATCAAAATTTTTGTAAGTTTTCTTTCATTTTATTCAATTTATCGACGAATTTTTTTTTTCTAATTCAATAATTAGATCGAATATTTATTGAAATTTTATGTGTTGTGTTAAATTAACTGGTATTTGACTGTGGATTTTTGAATTAAATTTTGGTTGTTCTATATTTTTCTCTCACACGAAATCACCTGTTTTTTTTTGTTTGTGAATTTAATTTAACATTTACGCTATAGGATGCTTAATTTTTGGTCAATTTTTTTAAAATTATTGCATCGGTTTCCATTGCATGACTTATTTCTTCGATCGTGAAAGGTGAACTCAATCTCGCAAAATATATATTATATAGTTTGGATATTTTAATCACAAAGACAAATTCTTCTCTATTAAAATCTATATTAAAATTTGGACTTACTTACTTATTAAGACTTACCGAAATAGTCCGTCCATCCGCCATTTTTCACTACACTATTTTTCACTATTTTTGCTGGTTGAAACGCGAATGAAAACATTTTTTTTTTTGCTTTTTAAAAACTAAAATTGTCTCGCTATAGTGATCTTATTTTATATCTTTTGAATCAATGAACGAATTCAGGACAAATTTCGTTTTTAGTCATATCTGTATTAAACTTATCCGACCATCCTTAAGAAAAGAGAACTCATCCGTCAATTGTTATTTTGTATTCCATACAGCCAGTCTATTTCAATATACTGCTCAAGAATATATTTTGAAAGCCAAATGGAATACCAATGGGTCAAAGGTTTCCGTGAAGGAGTCAATTTGCTCTATATACCATCCGAAAAATGTTTGTATCGGTTCAAAAGGAGGAGAAATGAAGCAAAAGATTTTGTTTGCTATCAAACAATTTTATCCAAACCGATAAAAGGAAAACCGGCACGAAATGAAGATCGTTGTAATTGTAATGCTAGCGTTCGACTGTATCCCGATGGATCTTCCAGAAGCATAAACTCATCGCACAGCAAACACAATGATCACGAGAGTATTATGCGGGATATGGAAAAAATGAACAACATGAAAGCCAAATGCAAAACAATAAAACAAGATTTTCCCGACGATGCGCATAAGATGACTGTGAGAAACATATTCCAACGCGAAATCGCAAAGTATGTGTCCATCCATCTGTTTGTTCGTCATCAAGTGTATGAAATATGTAGTAAATAATATATAATTTGATTTGTAGAGAGGGATTTCGTAACACTCAGTTAAATTTCAACCGAATGAAAAAAACACTTCTGCGCCATAAAAACAAAAAAACATCCCAAAAATACTCGCTCGGTTGATGACATCCGTGATAAATTTTTGGACCAAGAAATAATGCAAAAATATGGCTTAAATTTCGAGGGCGATGGTGTGTTTTACGTTGATACGGTTATCGAAGAAGATTATGCTTTCACCATATTCCAGTCTACGTATGTAATTGATTTCATCAAGGGAGAAATTCCATTCAAGCAGAGATATTATTCCATGGATGGAACGTTTGACAGATTGCCGAATGAATATTATCAGCTGCTAACAATCTCAATCGAATATAATAATGATGTGAGTGATGTGATATATATTGCCATTCTGTCCGTCCGTCCGTCCGTCTAACCATTTTTTAATTAAAAAAAATTCAATAATAAAAATATTATAAATAATATA
>NW_022203031.1:0-3178 GCF_009176525.2 Contarinia nasturtii | reverse complement strand
TTTTAAATCATTTGCTATTTCACAAAACAATGTTTGACTTGGCATTTCATCATTGCATCAAAACAAAGATTTAGCGCGGAGAAAAACAGACGCCGGATCAGCTGATTGTGTTACATTATGTGGTGACAGTAAAACTGAGGCGTTGATTCATGAAATTAATCAGTCTGAACACAGTCGACCGGTACTATAGACTACTGGCAATTCAAGTCGAATCGAAACATTTCGAACTATTTTCGTTTGGAACATATAAGTCAACAATGGATTGTCACAGCAATGTTGTACCACGTACACCGCCGCCGCCGTATGTAAGTATTTTTGGGGGGATTTTGAAATATGGGAACGACTCATTTCGGAAATTTACTCTTCAAATCGAAACAGAAAGACATATTTTGTGCCAAATTTTTTTATATTGTGTTCAAAATGCGTCGAATTTACTGTTAATTCGAATAGCTCAATTGAGAAATCAGAATTGACTCAATTTGTTTGCACTATATTTTTAGAGTTCCATGAGGCCACCACAGTATCTATATTTATCTCAACGAAGTGATCGAGATCAAGCAGAAATAATTGATGTTCAGTCAAATTTGCCATTGTGTTTTAATGAGTTCCTTGATTGTCTCGCGCATTAATGCATGTAATTTATTTTTCAACTTTGTTACTTTGTACACAAATCCATATCGCGAATTCGTGACTTTTGCTTTGTTTGCAAATCAAAATGTTTACAAACAAAACAGTCGCAATTTTATTTGAAATCTATTTTTAATCCAAGCTGTTTAAATCTTGCGAAACATTCACTCTCTTATCAGTCATTAAAAAACTGATTTCAATGGAATTTAGATTAAAATATTGTTCAATATAAAACGTAGTTGTTTTCATCTGGATAATACATGTATTTTTGTGTAAATTTAAACATTCTCCGGTTTACAACCAATTCAACTTTTTTTTTAAAGGTCAGATTACTTTCTTAAATTTTACATTTTACTTCTGTCAATTTCCGTCAGGAATAGACACCAATGGTCGCGCCCGTCATGATTAGATAAATAATAACCATTTTTATCTTAGGTTTGGGATATTTGACGCAGATCGACCATTTAATGGTAAAAGAGCGGGTCCATTTTCTGGCACCAAACGATACATTCACCGTCAAAAATTCCGCCGGACAAAATGTGAGTCAATTAAACTGTTCTTCTTGCAATATTTTAAACGTGTTCTTTCCATTAATTTTACTTTTGTGAATTAATTTAAAAAAAGATTTATTGGGAGACTGAAGAGCCAAATTGCTGTGCCCGAGGAAGTTTTGGCGCATCTCGTCCGTTCGACGTGAAAGTAATGAACATTCAAAGCCACGAAGTGATGCATTTTTATCGACGCATCGGTGTTGGTTATCGTGATTAAATCGAAGTATCAGCACCTCTTGGTAAAGTAATCGGACGCGTCAAAGAAGACTGGTCATTTCTAAATCATAGCTTCACAGTTAAAAATCATGAAAATACACCTGTTTTACGAATCGAAGCGCCATTCTTTAAATCAAGTCTCTTTGGTGATGCTGAATTCAAAGTAAGACATCAATTTTACCTTTTCTCACATTATGTTTGATAATAATAATGAAAATCACTCCTGCAGATTCTTCTAATGGATGGCACTCAAATTGGAAGAATATCCAAAAAATTATTATTAGACATTGAAGAAGACATTATTACGGTATAACTTTCCCATTGGAATTGGATGTTCGAATGAAAGCTGTGCTGTTAGGCGCTTGTTTTATGCTTGTATGTATTATAATTGTGAGTCGACTTACAAAATTTTTCTTAGAAATGTCATTTTTTTCGATCTTAGAATTCCAGATTCTACGAAAGACTCTAAAGACGGAAGTGATTTTTATAGGCAAAATAATTCAATTGTTAGGAATTCTTCGCCTAAGCTATTTTAACCAAAATTCGAAGAAAAAAATCATTCATTTTAATTTATTAGAAATTCACAGGTTTAAGAAAAAAATAAAGTTTTTCAAAAAAAAAAAAAAATATTATAAAAAACAAATCTTTCGGGAAAAAAATATTTTTTTGATGAAAAAATCGCAATATTTACCTTTTTTGAAGTTTCAGTTTTACAAAGTACGAGTGAATTGCATTAATCGTACGTCTTGTACTCGATAGCTTTGAACCCAAACCAATTCCACTGAACTTGAATTGTTTGTCGCATCGAAAGCAAAACAAACTTAGAATCAGCTTCGTTATGGTTTCGCATCGAAAACGCGCAAGATTCTTTCCAATACGATTTTTGTGCGTATTCACTTTCCAGTCCACGCTAACGTCATCGAACCGCCTTTTATGTCGTTTTCATTCACATATAAAACATCGCCGGCAAGAGTGTTTTGGTGACTTGTGACGAACCGGTCTTTTCATACAGATATTTTCCAGTTTGTATTTGTTATAACAAATACAAACATAAACAAGCAGCGTTTGTCGCTTGATTCAAGACTGTGTTGATAGACCGTATTACCGTAACTGCATAGCAAGTAAATTAATAAGGATTGTTTGGAAATTGTAGTATGTGTTGCTAGGGGGTAGACACAATAGAGAATGAATGAATACCAATGAATTGTCATAATACCTATCTATTTTCAAATACGACAATTACTTACTTATTTGAAGTTTATTTGTACTAAAAATGTGAATACCGTGATTACCAAATGTCAAATTGATATCGGTAATAAAGATTTCAAGTTTTTTCCATTTCGTTTTAACATTCACCATTTCGAAATTTATTTAAATTTTTTTTGTTTTTTTTATGTTATTTTTATCAAAATTGTTTTTGCATTTATTAAACCAATTGAAATAATACACTTAATGGCGTTGAAAAAGTTTTTTTAATATTTGGAAGATAATTGCTTAATGTGAAACGTAGATTTATACATTAAGCTATGGAATAGTAAGATATATATATATATATGTTTGTTCAGTGATTTTAGAGAAAACCAGAAAAGATAGAGAGTTCGGGTTTTCGGCATTCGATAGGGCATGAAAAACCCTCCAGACGTATTTTTTATTTTCCCCATAAGTGCTCCCCATTTAATTTTTTCATTCATGGACCCTCTTTTACTTTTCCGCACACATAGTGTAAGGTGAAAAGTATTGTAATCGGTCAAAATTTTGAAAACTTCAGAAACATATTTTCTGGA
>NW_022203030.1:0-1762 GCF_009176525.2 Contarinia nasturtii | reverse complement strand
CAATGGTATCACAATGAGTACAAATGTCGTCGTGATGCACCACAAATAAAAAATTTTGTCGTTGTACCAATGTGCAGTTTCCAACGTCGTCACATTCGCATCGATACCGACGCATTGTACACCATCCTAGCCAGTGCAAAATTGGTGCCATTGAAGTGCGGTTTGAAAAAACGCAAAGATAAAACGACCAATTCGATCAACATAACGAGCAACGAATTCCGCAGAAATAAAATTTTAAGTTGGAATCTGTTTTTCAATGTGGAAAAAATTCAACAACTGGAACATTTCAAAAAGTATTTCGATTTCCAAATTTGTTCGGACGGTGTGTCTGTTTCGATGATGTACAAAAAGCCAAAATTACCACCACTCGAAATAAGTGATGCTGAAATCATGAAAATGTACAAAGGGAACAAATTGAAGCATGCTATTGGCTGTGACCCGGGCATGAAAACCTGGAACGCTTCAGTGCGTCGTGATTTGGATACCAAAGAAGAGGTAAATTAAATTTTTCATAATGAATGAAAGTGATTGATATTGTGATTGTGATTGTGAATACAATGTCGTTTTTGTTGTTATCATTTTGTTAGGTGAATTTGCGCATATCCAGCAAACGGTATCACTGGAATGCGAAACAAGGCCGACGTGATGCAAAAGCTGAACGAATCACCCGATTATTTACATACGACGAGAAAGCTGATCGCAATCGAGTTGCAGTGACTCTGGGTACAATGCCATCGCCAAGAGAAACATCATGGCGCTCGTATATTGAACATCGACTACGAGTTATGAATGATGGCATTGAAACGTACACGTGTAAGCAATATGCACGCTTGGGATTGGACAAGCATATCGACTCGGTTCGTGCGATCGACAAAACGGCTTGCAAACTGACACGCAATCAACCATCAATTTTCTATATGGGAGCCAGTGGATCCACACCAGCCAACTCACCGATCAAAATCAAAAAACACGTGCGATGCCCAGGCACTCGCAAACTGATTGCAGCCATCATGAAACGTGGAAATTGCATCATTCGAATGGTCGATGAATACATGACATCACAGCATTGCCCATTGTGTTTCAAGCGATTTCCACAAGAAACTCGACGTGATCGATACAAGAAATGTGTGGGTTGTGTACCAAATCCAATTGTTGGACTACCACGAACCATCGTAACCAATGTGAGCAAACGATTACTACAAATGCGACGAAGAATTGAACGAATGTGGCGCGAGATGCGTGATATAGGCGATGTCATTGCTGCAACTCTTCGAGATGGACCGAATGCAGGTCGTTTGGTGTCAAAGAAGCAACGCTTCTTCAAAACATGGCTACCAAATGTTGCAAACGTTGAAATCGAGGGAGCTGCCGGAGCACAACCACCGCTCACAACTGTATGGCACCGTGACATCGCAGCAGCGAAGCTGATCCTCTACAAAGGTATGCAATCAATTGAAATTGATACAAATTTTGAAGCAATTGTTATACATGTAATGTGTTTTTGTTATGTATCATTCGGTAGGTGAATGCGTTGTGTTCAAGCGGACAATTCATCCAAATGTACGGAGACCACGCCGTGTTGACAACAATCAGCCATTGCCGTTGTATCGAGGTCAGAATCAGAATCTGCAGCCGCAGTAGTAGCAGCCCTCATTCATCAACAACAACAATATCATTAAATCAAATTATAATTTAGAAATTAGTTTATAACAATTATTTGTTAGTCCGCTAGGCTTGATTAAATTGTGGCCTTGCCGAAGTA
>NW_022203029.1:0-5242 GCF_009176525.2 Contarinia nasturtii | reverse complement strand
CCCCTATACATATGAAATATGTATATTTTGCGTCACTCTATATATACTGTAAAGACATGAAAATCGATACCGCTGACTTTTGGAAAGGGATTTTTACATATTTTAGTAGTGCTCGGGCACCAAAATAAGAATCCGCAAAAAAATTTAAAAAAATTCAAAATTTGGCCGCCAGGTGGCATTTTGAAAGAATCGCTGAAAATGCCTTTTTCTCAATTTTTGACCACCAACCTGCTTTTTTCGAATTTATTTTTTTACATTTTCGGAATCTAGGGACTGCGTAGATAATGTTAAAAAAAAAATATCATAACGATCGCTTGAAAAGTGGATTAAATATGGTCATTTTACCAAAAATGGCCAAAAACCTCAAAATTGGTCGCTTGGGGTGTTTGTATGTCCTCTTTTTTTTCCGTAGTTTTTGAAAAAACATTTTTTTTTGTAATTTCTATTGAAAGTAGATGGAAAACTGAGAATATATGTGCTTTTGAAATTTTCGATTTCGTCTCCCATATCTCTTGGGTCTGGGGTCGAAAATTTTTGGGAGGCCCTTTTTGAGTTTTTCATCAATTGGATATTTTTCTGGCCATCTTAAAGGTATTTCAATGATTTATACGTCGTTGGAAAGGTACAAGACTCACCTTTCTGGATCCAAAGTCGGAATGGAAAAAATTTCGAAAATGTCCACGAGGTGGCGTGTTATGTGACATTTTCGGCGAAAAATGACCATGACTTTTTTTACGTAATCCAAATTTTAAAAAAAATTTGTCTATGAAAAAAATCAAAAAACTAGGGGTTTGTTGGGGACCAAATATGTGATGATTTGGCGTATGTGTCATATCTGGGAAAATTCGTTTTAAAAAAAAATCGCATCCCGAAGTTGAAATTTTTTTTCGAGCAATTTTCTATTTTTCGGCCATTTTTGATCACAGGTAGATGGGGTATTTCTCAATAAAATAATGGCAATTCTTAGCTTATTGGAAAGACATTAAGGTCATCTTGATGAAGCACTAAAGAAATTTAAAAAAAAAAATCAGCGTAAAAGGTTAGAACAGAATGACTAGACCTCGAAAAATGGGGAAAAATCGATAAAAATCGAAGTTAATCGTCATTTATCTCGAAAAAATGTATGACTGGCTTGGCTTTTTTCCTCATAAATCGAAAGGGCACTCAATTTTGAGCCGGCATGAACATATTTAAGAACCAATATGTTTTATTTGGTGAAAATAAGAAAAAGTTTGAACTTAAGCGATCACCTTAATATTTTAATATCTTAGTAATCCACTGTAATGTGTTAGGTTTTTACTTTGTTGATCCACTTTGACAACTGATTTTACATAATTCGGACCCGAGGAATTCAACTGTGGTAACCATTTTGAGAAATTAGTTCAATTTTTTGAGATTAATCGGCTTGAAACCTTTCTTTTGGAATAATATTTCGGAAAAAAATGGTTTTTAGTCGATTGCTATGAAAATTGGTATTTGGGGGCTTTTTTATACGAGAAAACCGAATATGACATTTATTTTGCGGTAGAATTCGTACATGGTACATTTCCTATAAAAAAATCTTCATCTCTTGCCATTTTGAACATATTAACGGTAACCAAAATGCTATCAAAACTATTGATATAAGTAAAAAACACTTCTTTCGAAGTTCCCAGTGTGACGCAATACTGTAAATCTAAAAATGGTCTGATATAAATTTTCAGTGACGCGTTCGCTCAAATATGTACAAAATGTTATTATTGCGTCGCCTCTAAAATGCAAACACAAAATGATTGACATGTCTAAAAGTTAGAACAGAGCGTTTTTATTTTTGAAGAACTTATGTTTCACTTTGAACAAAAAATCTGCTGTTATTTACTCTAAAGCAATTATTTTCAATTTTATTTATTTGTAATATGTCCATAAAAAATACTAAGCCGCTGCAAGTATATACAATTTAAAATAAATGGGAAAACGGTTTAGTATTTTTACAAAGAGTGTATGTTTCCATATTTTTTGCGGCGAAAGAGGCGACGCAATAATAACATTTTGTACATATTTGAGCGAACGCGTCACTGAAAATTTATATCAGACCATTTTTAGATTTACAGTATTGCGTCACACTGGGAACTTCGAAAGAAGTGTTTTTTACTTATAAATAAAACACTACTTTATATTTTGACTATTTTTGTCTACTCAATTTTTCTTTTATTGTTATTTCAAAGGTTAGAATTTCTTTACAACTGGCTACATTATTAGCATATGTCATAGAATCTCAAAGTGAGAATGATCTATCCGGACATAAATTCGTTGAATGATTGAGCATTTGCGTTTGATTGCGCGTTTGCACCAGATGAACCGAAACCGCCTGGACCAAAGTTGTTATTGCTGGTTGCTAATGCACCCGAGTTAGATGAACCGAAACTACCGTCTAGACCACCGTAATTACTATTGCTGCTTTGTGAAATAGATCTGAAAATTAAGGTAAACCATGAGTTAATTGGTAAATTGGTTAAAGATATCGAGAACATACGATGTTTGAGAATTTGAAATTGACGATAATCCACCATGTCCACCATATCCACCATATCCACCATATCCACTATTTGTGTTTGTTTGGGTTCTAAAAATCAAATCAATTGATTAGTTTTTCTTGACAAGATTCGAGGACAAACATTCTTTTTTAAATTGAATTTAAAGATAACTTACTCCGATTGAGCATTTGATTGTGATGAACTGAGTTGTTTTTGATGCTGAATTGGTTGTTGATGAACATTCGGTGTGTATTGTCCTTGCGGGTGTCCTTGTTGGTGTCCTATTTGGTGTCCATGTTTTTGGTGTCCTAGCTGGTGTCCTGCAATTATTGGAAAATGAAAAATTCAAACACAAAATTACGTTTATTACATCATGTAAATCATTTATTGTAATATGTAAATATACTGGATGAATATTCTGTTGATGAGCTAATTTCGATATTGATATTATTTCGATATTATAAATGTTAATTTTTGTTGGTTCCAAATTTATTTCCACTTTGCAAATGTAATTCATTTTAAAATAAGAATCAAAGTGAATTCATTTTATTAAATTTTCATATGTACAAATTACTATTGTAATAATTTTCAATGAGTGTCAAAATGAAATGAATGTTCAGCAAAGTGTTGAAAAATGTTTTGAATATTGTTCAATGCTGTTTAAATCACCATGAGGAATAGCCGTGGTACAGACGATTATGGCACAGACAGCGGTAAAAGCAACGAAGAACTTCATTTTTGCACTTTTTTAGATGAACTGTTCAGTTTGAAAATAAATTTCACTTTGATCATTTACCACTTGACGCGGACTTTTTATAGCGTGCTTCTGCTCGCCAATCATGCGAAAATATCTCATGTATATGTAGATAATAATAAATGTTGGCATTCCCTTTGGGTTTTGCCCCCGCGTTGTAATGTAATTTTTTCATTTTCAATTCCAAGAACTGATTGCCATTTTTGCCTACATCATCATTGGCTCAAAATATCAAATCACTGAAATGCGCATGCAAAAAAAACAAAACAAATTAAAGCATTCTGACATTATGTTATCAATGCTACCAAATTTCGTTTTGAATCTCAAAAAATATGATTGTGCTTTTATTATTCCCCATAATTGGCACTTCAGCAAGTGATACTTTGAAGAAAAAAATACTTTCAATCTAGGGGGTAGACACGTGGAATAGGATTAGGCTTTTAGTGTAAAAATTTGAGAAATTAAAGTGGAATAGATAATTCAGTAACTGGATTCATATGGATTTACTAATCTCATGTATGGGATGGCGAAAATGGGTTAGATTCAATGTTTTTGTAATCGATAATACAGAATTTGATCAAAGCATTGAACTTTTTTGATATAGTCATTTGTTCTTTTTTGAAATATTTTTTAGTTTAAAAGTCGAATATAAATTTACAAAACAATAGATACACTTTCTCAAAATTTTATTGATGAAAAAAATCATTTGAATTATCAATAACAAAATGTCATACTCCAGTGTTGATAAATAAGTTTTCAACAAAGTGAATAGCGTCGGAATGTGACATCATATTTGACAATGAAATGACGGATTGGTGGAATAGTGGGATTAGTTTATATATTTGAATCATGGTTTAATCGTTTGTGTCTCCCCCCTAGCTTTCACTATTGAATTCACCATTTTTCTTATTCTGAATTGAAAAATGCTATCAATTCATTTGTAATTCCGTTACAAATGACATCAGTCACTTAAGTGACCAATTGGTATATACATTCGGGTGAAATAATAAAATAATAAATAAATTTTCGATGCACTTTTCATACAAATATTTGTGAAAATGGCCAAAAATGTGGATTTTTGTATGGCCATGTGAAACTTTGTACATTTCACAAAAAAATAATATTCCGAAAGTATGGCGTACCTCCCGCACAAATTTTTCGATTTTATGCTCAATATCAAAAGTTTTGTATGTGAATTCATAGATCATAGTAGCTACCATGTATTATCGTTTGCACCTCCAATTACATTGAAAACACTTTTTAAAATCATACGCATTTCCCTCTTTATTGGTGATCATAAATAGATAAATCTTTCTTCGAAATGGAACAATGCAAAATTGAACATGTAGAAGCTTTGACTTTGTTTTCGTTCCGATGAGCAATTTCCTTAAGCTTTGTTACAGTTACCGTGAAATAAAATTAGTAAGTTTAAAACTATTCAGCTTTCCAATTTTATCTCGCAGTATGCCTGGCTTATTCAATAAATTATTTCAATTTAAATTATTTTGGATGTACTGTAAATCGAAATTGAACAAAGTCTTTTACAATCATGGAAATGTCGGAAATTGGTAATTTTCGAAAGAACATGATGAGAATCATAAGATCTGTATCCAATCCCATAAGGAGTTTTTATGTTCGATCTGAAATATCAATCGTGTGCCATTTTCAACAATGATAACCGGGGTTTTCAAATGAAATGATTCATGAGCACTTGTTTTTAAATTTGATGTCATTTGCAACTGATAAAATAATGTTGATTGCGATCGTCAAAAAATAAAATTGAAACGTTTGAAAAAAACCAAAGGTCAAAGCAAGAACATTATGAATTATTTGTTAAATATTTGGGGCTGTTCGAACCTTCACTAAGTTTTATGTCAAAAAATTCGATCTTAAAAATGGGCATACTTAGTATATCTTGAAAATTGAACGGATGAGGATCAAAGTAAGCTCAAATCCCGATGAAAATAAAAGAGCA
>NW_022203028.1:0-8236 GCF_009176525.2 Contarinia nasturtii | reverse complement strand
CTCGTACCCAAAAACCCCCCAATACATATTTTTGGATGTTTAAGAATACATTAAATATCACTTTTGGGGGGAAAATTGAATTTTTCCCATGGATGGCCATGGGCATCACACCAGACATGACACGTTACTCTATCAACCAAAGTCGCTCAAAATCTAATGGTTTCTATTCCTCGGCACCCCCAATCATCCTGTGAAGTCAGATTTTGAATTACTTTTCTGGTTTGAAAGTTATCGTGTTAACAAATTTTTGCGTACAGGGTACAGCGTACAGCGTACAGGGTACCACGCACATACATTCGGACATCGAAAAAACGCTAGATTCGTCTTCCCTGGGTCCTAAAACACCCAGAAAACATGTTTTTTGAGGGTGTTAATTTTTCGACCGATTCCAATACTTTACCTTACACACTAGGTGTGTGCGGAAAAGTAAAAAATGTAACGTTCTTCAGATTCCGTTTTTGTATTGCCATATTTATTCTAACGGACACATATAGACTTTTATTTTATTCGTGCTATTTTATAAAGCTCGTGGAGATCCTATTACAACTCAAAAAATGACAGTTTAATGGACAAAAAGTTACATTTTGATATTTTCCCTGATGTAACCCATCAATTTCTATAATGAACGCGTTTCTTCGCCTGGTTGTTCATTTAATGAAATAAATATATTGGGTGTATGCATTAATTTCCGGATTTTTTTGGTGAAAAACAAACTTTATTTAATAACAATAAGAATGAGTACATTAACCAATGTATTGCCCATCGTTAGCTATAACTTCCGCCCATCTTCTTGGTAGCTTGTCGATTCCGCGTCGAAAGAATTCCTCATCTTTTGAGGCTATCCATTCATCGATCCATTTTCGCACTCCTTCAGGATTTCGAAACGATATCTCGGACAAACCCATTTGCATCGATCGAAACAAGTGGTAGTCAGAAGGAGCAAGGTCTGGAGAGTCAACGCGGGTTCATCAAGCCGATCCCAACCGAATTCTTGTACTTTTTTCTAACGATGTCTGCTCGATGTGGCCTGGAATTATCATCGTGAAACACAACTTTGTCTTGTTTAGACGCTATTCGTGGCCGTTTAATCTTCAATGTATGCTCCATTTTGATTAATTGCATGCGGTAGCGTTGGGCTGTAACCGTTTCACCTGGTTTTGGCAGCTCATAATACACGACACCTTTTTGATCCCACCAAATGCACAGCATGACCTTCTTGCAATGAATGTCTCGTTTTGACTGCGATGGTCCTGGTTGGCCTGGATCAACATACGCTCCTTTACGTTTGAGGTTGTCGTAATAGACCCACTTTTCATCGCCCGTGACAATTCGACTCAAAAAACTATGTTTTTTGTGTTCTTTGAGATATTCTCTGCATGCTGTGATTCGTGCTTTGAGTTGATTTTCAGTCAGTTGATGTGGTACCCATTTTCCTAACTGTCGAATCTTTCCCATTGCATGCAAACGTCTGCAAATGGTTGCTTGGTCGGAATTTAATTCCAATGCAAGTTCTTTTTGCGTTTGACATGCATTTTCATCGAGTAATGCTTGCAACTCCGCATCTTCAAACTTTTTTGGCTGATCTGGTCGTTCTTTGTCACGCACATCAAAATCACCACTTTCGAAGCGTTGAAACCAATCGAAACATTGTGTACGTGATGGAGAATGTTTGCCATACAATTTGCCAAGCAAACGATGACTTTCAGCTGCAGTTTTCTTTGCAAAAAAATGGCTTAATAAAACTTCCCGCAAATGCTGTCGCTTTCTCCAATTTTCAAAATTTTCCATGGTTGAAAAAAAAAATATTGATCTACTACAACGCACAAGCAAGTGGTGACATCTGATGTCTGAGTCCGGAAATTAATGCATACACCCAATAATTCAAAAATAATTTTAAATAATTCAAAAAAGCTATTAGGGAGATCTATTTCCTATTTAAAACTGTATAAATATTCTTCAAATATTGGTTAAATTCAACTCATATTACCATTCATAATCTGGATCTATTTTGGTTTCAATAGGATAACGCAATTTATCATATAGTGACAATAAACGATTGAGTGACTCAATTTGAGTCATTTTCATGAGGAAAATTAAAATTGATAAGTGCTTTTTTGAAAATTAATAAAGCGACCCCTAAAAACACCCTTTATATATACTTATTTATGATTTTGCATATAATTACATTATTTAAATTATACATATGCCCATCCCCCCGACATGAAAAAAGTGACATGGTGGCGCCATGTACCTGTAATATAGTGGTGAAAGAACAAACTTTGCATGTGCGACAACACAACGTATTTGCGACCACACTGTGATAGACGATTTGTTTTTTCTTCTACTTTTTTTTAAACGAAATAAATTTTAAATACAAAAATAATGAAATCGCAAGGAATCTTTCTAATTGTAAACATTTTATTTTTGAAAATAGATAAATTTTATGATCACTCTTTGCGACCACGCACATTTTGCATTTGCGACCACAAATTATTTCATCCAAGTTGATAACAACTAACATCAATGATGTGGTCGTACATGCTCTTACATGAAAATTTGTTCTTTCACCACCATGTTGTACATGGCGCCACCATGTCACTTTTTGCAATACACTGTCATGTCGCAGGGATGCATATGCCTGAGCATCCGTTGAAGGTCTTCCAATCGAAGAAAAAGATTTTTTTTGTGTAAAACATAACGAAACATATTTTGAATTGAGTTCTTTGTTTTCAACAATATATTTCAGGAGATAGAATGTCAAAGTTTGCAAAGTTTGCTGTTCTGTATGCATGCATTTTTGACAGGTATTGTATATATATACAACAGTAATGTGCGAAGGGAGTTAAGGGGTTATTAGACCCCCCTTCGTTCGTAGGTGTTACATATACTAATGCATATTAAATGCATCGATTACCAATATATGTATGCAAGCAGTATGCATATTTTTGTATGCATAATGTATGCATCATATTAGTATGATTGGATGCATCTTCGGCACGAAAAAGACACTTCGCACACTACTCATATATTACCATAAAAATAGATATCATGGTAAGGATTTGAAGAGAAAAAAAATATTTTGAATAATTGTTATTGTTTTTCGTTTTATTTCGACAGCCAAAGTAGCATCGGTTGATCCAAATTTTTTAAGTTTTGTTCAACAAAACTAAACATAAATGTCGATGAGATAAAGGACAGAAATATAAAAGAGAGAGAAATGAGAGGAAACTATGATATTATATTAAAATCTATTCAATAAATATATAATATTATAAATTCAAAATCTTCTAATTTAATCAATTGATACTGATATTCAAAAATCGACTGAATGAAATGTGAAAAGGTTTGTATAGCGAATAATTATGATGAAAAGTAGTTGTTCTTTATTTACAGTATGTTTCATTATAGAAAGAGGTAAACAATTAGGGTGTTTCCCTTATCTGTAAATAGAAAAATGGTATTTATTAATTTAAAGTAGGCAAAATTCTATGGTAGTTAATGGCATTTATACAACGAAGCAATTGATGTTAGCACTTCCCGAAGCAAAAAACTGTTTTCAAAATCTAATGATACTTACAATGGAAAAACACTCCGTTTGTACTCCCGCACAGCCATCTCAACCAAATGGGAAATGACTTTTTTGTGCATAACTAACCCACATATTCGGGATAGCAGTTACGTAACAAATGTTACTTATGATTTATTTTATTTTATTGTATGGTATTGTGATGATTAGTTGGCTGCTATTCGAATTTTGCGATCATTCAATCACATTGTGTATCAATATCCTTACCTTTCAGAAGAATGTTCTTAGCAGCCACGACGTCACGATGCCAAGTCACGGTGCATTCGAGGTCTAATTGCCATTTTTTGTAGTAAGGTTTTACTCTTGACATTAGCTCCTCTTCTATTTCAAATGCTCCGTTCAATGTGCGTTGTAATTGTCGATATGTAGATGTATCTGTCTTGCCAAACTTAGAAACAATTTTGGTTGGCAGCAGTGTTATGGCGGCGTTGGGCATGCACCGATACATCATGAATTCAGTCGATTTGGTTTTGGAATCGGCACATACATCTTGCGTCTGTTTGAGATGTTCCCCATTCGTCCACCGGCACGACAACAATGTATGGTCGCTTCTTATATGCCTGCATCAGTTTGCGTACACCCGGACACCGCACGTGTTTTTTAATTCTTATCAGGCAATCAGGTGGTACTTTGTCATCAGCACCATGGAATAACAGAGTCGGTTCCTTATTGGTGATCTTGTTCACAAATCCGTCGATAGCTTTGTTGCTCCTAATGTATTTCTCCAAGGCGAGTCTAGTGTTCTTTGCAGTCGAGTAAGCTTCGATTCCATGTTTGGTCATCTTAACTCGATGCTTAATATAGCTCAGCCACTGTGAACATTTTGGTGATGGCATCATTGCGTACAGCTCACGATTCTCTTGATCTTGTCTTTCTTTCTCGATGAAATGTTTTGTAAATCGCTTCGCTTTTGCGTTTCGAACGTTTTGATGTGTCTCCCAATGGAACTGCTTGCTCTTTTTTACAAAGTTGATCTGCAAATAAATAAAAAAAAAAAAATTAGTAAATTCAAGCACAATATGCATCATCATCCCATATACAACACATACTTCTTTGCAAGTATCAATGTCATGTATTGTTGTGGTATTCCAGTTCCGCATGCCTGAATCTGTACCTCCCAATCTTTTGAATTTGCCCGCCTTCAACATGTCAATGATGTCCAATCGACTGGTGCCCGATTGTGTGTTGCTGGTCTCCTTCTTTTTGGTGGAATACTGCAGAGACACAGCAATTCCATCGCTGTTTATCGAAAAGTCAAATTTCTTTTTGCGGCGGACAAACCACCGATTTTACGCATATAAAAATACTGATTCCATATGATTGGCTGAGAATAAAAGAGACTTTAACGAAATCGTACCAATGTAAGTGTATCGGAATTTTCGTTCCGATAAAAGTGTATCACAATTTTTTCGCGACTCAAAACTGAATCGAAAAATATTTTGTCCAACAATAAAATCGTGTGACACATTTATCGGAACGGAAATTTAGAACCAGTTTAATATTTAGGAATATTTATGAAGCATTCTAATTAAACATATGATTGCCCGAGAATGAAAGTGAGTCTTCTCCTCACAACATAGAAATGTGTAACAAATCTTAATTTTAGTCTTTGACGTTTGACAGGTGAACATCGTTTTCGTGTTCGCTCATCTAAGATTTTGTGAAAATTGTTTTTTTTTTAATTGAAATCTTGTTTATAAATTAAAATTTGCTCTTATTTTAATAAAAGCAACGACGACTCACCAAAATAAATTGAAGTTTAATTGTTTTGAGTGTTTTAATTGTGATTTTTGTTAAAATCATTCGTTTGTGTTGCGGTACCGTTGTGACAGGTGCACATTTTTCGTCGCCGATTTTTGTGAAAATTTGTTCTAACTGGCCGCCGAATACATATTCATACGTGATTTTCATCGTAATTCAAGCGCATTTTCAGTGTTCCTTGTGAGAAAATTGTGGAAATTCGTTGTAAAATCTCGTTTTGTTTTCGTGGTAACCTAACCTCACAAAATTCCATCTTTTTGATTCAAGAGCCCTGGGTTGTTAAAAACAAAATATGCGGCTTTAACAATGAAAAGATGAGTCTCTTTTATTTAAAAAAAACAAACCAGCCCCCTAGATCATGTATTGTTGCATCTAAAGGGTTAAGTATAACACTTATGCCACAGTTTAGCTCCCGTGACATAACGGCTGCGAGACTAAAGGACAGTGTTCATGATTCGGAGGTGATCTTGAGCGAATTCAGAGCTCTTTATGATTACTCTACAAACAAAACACTACCCATAATTATGGGTGGTGATGCAAACGCTCATCACACAGTTTGGGGAAGCAATGACACAAACCGTAGAGGTGAATTACTTCTGGAGTATGTTGCAACAACGGATCTATTCATTCTAAACAGAGGTCTTGAACCGACTTTTGTTACAAGAAATAGATCAGAAGTTCTTGACATCACTTTGGCATCAGTACCTAAGAAAGACAGGCTTTCTGATCACAGAGAAATTCGCTTCCAATTAATCTGTGCTCCCAGAGCACAGGACAAATTTAGGAATCCTAGAAGTACAAACTGGGACGGATTTCGAAGAGAGGTTAGAAGTGGATCTGTGGCAATTAGAAGAATGTGTCTTGACATCTCATCTAGAGATCGTTTGGATCGTACAACTGAGATGTTAACGAATCTACTAAAAACCTCGTACCGATTGATGTGTCCTGAGCGTGAGATGAGGATTAAAAGCAATAATTGGTAAAATAGGGACCTGCAGAGGCTACGAAAGGAATCCAGACGGCTACTTAGAATATACTTAGCTAGGAAGGATACACCTCAAGGCCCTATCTGCCACGAATTGTGGCGGAAGAGCAGGAACAAATACGCCAAAGAAATTCTCGAGGCCAAAAAAGACTCTGAAAAGAGATACTTCAGCAAAATTGAGGGTGCCAAAAGCAACACAAGATTCGAACATGGAACATAATTGAGGATTTAATTGTATCTTTATAAAAGTCTTCGATTATCCTGGGTCACGTCCCAAGCTCATGGCAAAATGTGAAACTAACATTTATTCCTAAAATAGGAAAAATACATCACCGAAATCTTTCAGACCAATCAGTCTCTCATCATTTCTATTAAAGGGATTAGAAAGATTGATTGAAAGACATCTGAGAGAGATTTTGGATGCATCGGGCCACCTGCACGAGAGCCAACATGCTTTTCAGTAGGGCAAATCGACCGAGACAGCACTCCACAAAATAGTATCGATGGCTGAGAAAACACTCTTGGATAAGGAATTTATGATCACAACTTTTATGGACATCGAAGGTGCCTTCGATAATGTATCATTCGATGCCATAAATAGAAGTGTCAAAGATATGGGTGCAAACCAAGTGATCCAAAACTGGATCGGTGCCATGCTCGGAAGTAGAGAGAAAAAGCCGGTTCTGAAACAGGAAATTAAAATGATATCATTTTGATTCCCTGTTTCAGAATCGGCTTTCAACCTTTTGCAAGAGATAGAGAGAGAAAGAGTATGAGAGTGTATGTGTGTATGTGTGTGTTTGAGATGAGGAGAGAGAGAGAGAGAGAGAGAGAGAGAGAAAGTGCGTATGAGAGAGATAGAGAGAGACCGAGAGACAGACAGAGGTAGTACATTAGAGAGCGTCTGAATGACAGCGGAGAGAGAGAGAGAGAGAGAGAGAATGGTGGGAGGGAGAGGTAGATCTATATTTGATTGAAACTATTTTTTTCGTTTAAACTTTATTTATGTTATTGATATATTTCAAAAATTAGAATACATTTTTTATATTTTAATTTGTATATGCTAAATTATTCAATTAAAAAATGTCTATCAATTGTTAAGTGTTCACCGATCTCATCCATTTGAAAGTGCATCCACTTTTAAATGTTGATAGTGCTGAAATTTTGAATATTTTTTTGTTTAAGGAGTATGTGAAATCTATACAGTTGTCTCTTTTACTCGCATTAATATGCACATTTAAAGATATAAGGATCACTTTTTCACCAACTCCTGCATAAGATACTCAGTCTTGAAAACTTCAAATATTACTGATTTCACTACAAAACTAAAATCTCTATATAAAGCGAAAATTACTCCCACCACCCCACTTTTTCTTTGAAAAATTATAAAAACCATTCCACTTTTTACCACTTTGATTTGATTTTATCCACCGACTTTTAAATATGCCGAACCATAAACTTCCACTTTCATCTTTCTTTCCTTCTAAATCTTTGCTCCCCTGCATTTATCATTCAGTACTCTCTATAGCACTTGATCAAACACACCGCTTTTATGATCGGGTAATAAATTCGCTGCATACCTAGTACGAAACTTATCTCATTCACATCCTTCTGTTTCTATTTCCCCTCTGTAGCACAAGATCAAATATGCCGCTTTTATGATCAGGCAATAAACACTTAAACTCACCCCGCAATAGTTCCTATTCATATGGAAAAAAGTGGAAAAAGTAAACAATTACTAAAAAAACTATCACATAAAGTTTTCGCATGAGCAATATTGAATCTATGTTACACTTAGTACAACCATCATGATTGAGAGATGTCATATTGGTGACGCGTGCGAATTGTGGTTGAAAACCTAGGGGAAAATGACTCATTGTAAGTTCATAAGTATCTGTAAGTTT
>NW_022203026.1:0-1830 GCF_009176525.2 Contarinia nasturtii | reverse complement strand
TATATATACCGCCAAGAACTAGATTCGATCGATATCAAGAATATTTGGATGTTCTAACTGAGATTATGTGTTCGAGGGAACCGAATGCAAAGTTTCTTATATTGGGTGATTTTAATTTAGGTGCCTCAATAGAATGGTTTTTTTATAATAATGAATGTATAGCACTTTCACATGAAGGCGACATTGCAAATGAAATAATAAATACACTTTCAATCAATGAATTACAACAAATCAATTCAATTCGAAATAATATCAATAGAATTTTGGATCTGGCACTTACTAACACAAGCGATTTCCTTTTATTACCTACGCACGAGTTATCAAAAATTGATCCACAACATCCGCCTTTGCCTTAGGAATATAAAGTTTTTAAAACCAGAAAAATCCATAAAACTAAATTACTACAAAGCAAACTACGAATTAATTAATTACGAATTAAACCAAATAGATTGGAAAAGTGAGCTTGATGTTAACAATCCAAATTCGCAATTGGAATTTTTTTTACAAAAAAACGATGGATATTATTATTAAATTTACTCCTAAAATTCACCCTGAAAATGATGACTATCCGAAATTGTTTTCCAAAAAACTAATGAAATTAATAAAAGATAAAAACTATTTTCATGATAAATATCGAAAAACTCACAATGAATGTTTCAATACTATTTTCAAGAGAAAAAGAAAAGAAGCTAAATACGAACTAAGAGCGTGTGAAAAACAGTACACAAAATCCATCGAGGGAGGCATACAAAGAAACTCAAAAGCATTTTTTGCATACACCAAATCGTTAAACAAATCAAATAAAATGCCAAACGTAATGAATCTATACAATGAATCCTCGGATAATCCGACTACGATTGCTAATTTTTTTGCAAAACATTTCGAATCAGATTATGTACCACTTGAAAATTCTGATCCATATCCAAATTACGTATGTAATTGCGAGGAACACTTTGAAATATCCAATGAACTTATTATTAACACTATTTGCCAGATGAATGAACATAAAACGAATAGTCCAGATAACATTCCCATACTCTTTTACAAAAGAACCATTTTCTCCATAAACGAACCCCTAAAAATAATCTTCAACAATTCATTACGCAAAAAAATATTCCCCTCTAAATGAAAAATAAGCTTAATAACTCCACTACATAAAAATGGTTATAAATCTAACGTTCTTAATTACAGACCAATTTCAATTCTATCTGCAGCATCAAAAATGTTTGAAAAATTAATTTACTCTTTTATTCAGAACAAAGTTCAAGATTTAATTGTTCCGCAACAGCACGGTTTTGCTAAAAGCAAATCAACGATAACAAACCTAGCAGAATACGTAAACTTCTTATCATCAAATATGGCTAACGGTGGTCAAATTGATTCCATTTATACAGACTTTTCAAAGGCATTTGATAAAGTGGTTCATAAAAGATTAATGAAAAGGCTCGACAACTTTCCCCTGGGTAACTGCATTAAAACATGGATTTACTCATTCCTCACTGATCGCATTCAGTATGTATGCGTAAATGGTATAAAATCGGACGCAATACACCCTTCTTCCTCAGTACCTCAGGATTGCATACTGTCACCTCTACTATTTTCGCTTTTCATCAACGATTTGCAATGAAGAATGCAATGTCTTGCTGTTCGCGGATGATTGTAATATTTACAATTTAATTGGCGACATCAACGATTGTCGAAAGCTTCTTCAAGAATCTTGGGATTCATTTGTAGATCATTAAAACCATTCAGTAACATACACACAAAATGCTATATTTCACAAATGTGAGGAATATTCTTGAAAACGGTTCAGTAGTTTGGAATCCATAT
>NW_022203025.1:0-3134 GCF_009176525.2 Contarinia nasturtii | reverse complement strand
GGTGAATTGATGTCAAACAATTTGAGTATGTTTTGCATTTTGTTTTGGTCGCTTGTGATTTCGGTTTTTCCATCTTCATGATTTGTAATTAGTCCAAAAACAATTAAAAACTTCGCTGCATACGGTGATGGCAAGCATTCAAAATATATTTTGCCTTTGCATTGTCTACAAAACAAAAATAGACCACCAAATCGCGCACCGGTACACTTTTTTTCATCACAACTGTGTGTGTCACTCATGTCAAATGCAACAACAATAAATATCTTTCTACAAATTTCGACTTTATCTCTTTTTCCTTTTTGTTTTATTACAAACTTCAATTTTCATTTATGCCTCATTTATTTGTCTACAATATTTTTCATTTTTTTTTTTTTTTTTTTTTGTTCTTTCTATTTTTAATTTTTATTTTAATGAAAACATAACAGAGCAATGTAAAAAAATTCAACTGTCAAAGTCAGCTTTTAAATGCCATTCCAGTCACTCATGTTACATTGAAACAGCTCAATATAATTTGTCCAAATTAAATCAAGCATACGTCCATTTTGGTTGTAATTCTTGTTATTCTTGTAAAGTCCCCGTTCGTTAGCAAGTATCCAGCACTATCTTCTCTTCGAAAGGTAATTTTATGGAGAATCTAGAACAATTTTAATCTCCACGTAACTGCAACTTATCTTCAATAAATTTCTCCTTGATAGTTGACTTTGCCTATATTTTTACTAATTTGGCCGTATCCGTCGCAAGTCTGATTGGCTAATAAGCTATATTCCGTTGGAAAGAAGACCTCATCACTTGGCGATGTTTGTTCAAAATCATAGAACTAGGTTAAATGCAATGAGACTCGAAAGCCGATTTTCCGATATTGTTGTTGTTGAACATACTGTATCAGTTAATCAAATGAAAAAATAAGTGAAGAAAATTTCTTATTCTGATACAAATTTAACGTAATTTTATTTTTATAAAATGCTAACGTTTTCGAAAACAATGTTTCCATCATCAGGCGAGCTAAAAAACTGAAATCTGTACAAAAATTATGTCATATGTTTACTACAATTAGTAAATTTAGTTGATGTTTAACATATGATACAAATTTGAAAAGAGAAAAATAGAAAAATAATCATGGTTACATTGATGACAATATTGGTAATGGTATTTAACACTTTGACAAAGAGTTGCATAGATGCCTGATTTATTCAACTCTTCAATTTTATCCTTGGTGTTTCCAAAATGGGTTTTGAGTTTAAAACCAGTACTATTTGGTGAAATGATGATCGAATATTTTCTAAAAAATCGGCCAAAGATTGTTGTCAAACCATTCACAAACGTACCGCCTGAACAACGAATTTCTTCATCTTCATTTGGTGTTAATGGGGACAGTGTTGTTAAGTCACCCATTTCCTTTTTGCATATGTGGTTTTATTTATTTATTTATTTTTTTTTTGGTTGGTTTTTCATGCTCTTTCGAATGCCGAAAACCCGAACTCTCTATCTTTTCTTGTTTTCCCCAAAATCACTGGACAAGAATATGTATATATCCTATTATTCCATAGCTTAATGTAATCAACTACGTTTCACTTTAAGCAAAAGTCCAAAGTTTGTAGGCAACTGGATAAAAGTGTCTTTTGTTTCTAAATTAATAAAATTTAATTTTTGATAGCAAATATAACTCATTATAATAAAATAAATATAGATCCAATGTGGATTGAAAGCTTAAATACTGTTATGGATGATAACAAAATTTTAACACTGGCAAGCAACGAACGTATCGCTTTAACACCAACAATGCGTCTCATTTTCGAAATATCAAATCTTAGAACAGCTACTCCGGCTACGGTAAAAAATAATTGAATGTGAAATTATCAAATTAAAACAGTTTTCAATTATTCATTTCCTTAGGTAAGTCGCGCTGGAATTTTATATATTAATCCTCAGGACTTGGGTTGGAATCCATATGTCACTTCATGGATTGAAACGCGTAAAGTTTCCGCGGAAAAATCAAATTTGGTGATTTTTTTTGACAAATACATTCCATCATGTTTAGAGACAATACGAACTCGTTTCAAGAAAATAACACCAATTGCTGAAATGGCCCATATTCAAATGCTGTGTTATTTACTAGATGCACTTCTGGTGCCAGCACATGTAAGGCCAGACAGTTCAAAAGAAATCTATGAGCTGTATTTTTGCTTTGCATGCATTTGGGCTTTTGGGTCTGCAGTTTTTCAAGATCAGGCTATAGATTACCGCATTGAATTTTCAAAATGGTGGATCAACGAATTCAAAACCGTCAAATTTCCAACGGGATCCTCAATATTTGACTATTATATTGATTCAGAGACAAAACAATTCATACCATGGACAGAGAAAATACCAAAGTTTGAGCTAGACACAGACATACCTTTGCAAGCTGTACTCGTGCACACTTCTGAATCGATACGTGTTCGTTACTTTTTGGACTTACTAGTAGCTAAAAGGCATCCAGTTATGTTAGTCGGTAAGTTTTACATAAAATTAAAGTTTTCTGTTGGCTTTCGCCAAAAAAATTCTTATGAGTTTTATGTTAGATTTTGAAGCAAAAAGGGAAATTTCAAATTTAGATAATCTATAGCGACATCTAATTGGTTATGTGACAAGTCATTTTCTTTGACTGTAAGAAAAAAACATGCATTCGATGTACTACAGTTCGCAGTGAACTCAACGGCTGACATTCCGTAAAGCAGCGATGATGTGCTGAGTGTACAAATCGTGAATTGATCTAATACGCATTACTGAAGTCGTATTGACTTTAAACGAGTATGGTTATTACTAAAAATTCAAATTGGTTGATTAGTGAAAGTTATTAATTTTGCTGGTTTTCTAACGATTTTTAAAAGATGTTAGCTGGATTAGTAAATGTAAATAATTTGGCTGTTTGATGGTTATAAAGACTAAAATGATCTTAATTGATGAAATGATAGATTACAGTTGATTTGAAAGGTTGCACTTTTTTTATAGCTCTAAATAAAATTAATTAGAATCGATTTTAAAATAAAGAGGCTTACGTACGCAAGTTGACTTTAAATTTTGAGAATAAACTGAAATTATGGTCTATGTATGGTTGCAGTAACTTAAATTACCGTTAAAAAATTAATTAAAGA
>NW_022203024.1:3213-5715 GCF_009176525.2 Contarinia nasturtii | reverse complement strand
ATCTGAAAACAGACAATAACCGAAATAACATGGGAAACCGGGGATAAGAACATTTAAATAGATTTTTGAAATATTTCTGGAAATGGAATGCAAAACTAAGAAAATTAGTGTTATTTATTAGTTTAATCTTTACCTAATAATATAAATATTTTATGTAATAATGAAAAAAATAAAGGTACTTTGAAAAATTAAAAAAAATTGTACATATTTGAGCGAACGCGTCACTGAAAATTTATATCAGACCATTTTTAGATTTACAGTATTGCGTCACACTGGGAACTTCGAAAGAAGTGTTTTTTACTTATATTTGAAATCATGGGGAATAAAATGTCTTACATACGTAAGATGAACTTTTCCGCACTGTGATCCACAACATGCATTTATTACAAATCCTTTCCTCAAAGAATTTACGAGAAAACTGAATCTGACATTAGTTTTACGATAAAAATGGGAATATTTTTATCGGAGCCATGCCTATATGATATCGTAATCATGTGAAAATTTGCAGAGGTTATTTTTTTCAAAAAAAGTTAACATTCTGAAAGTTTGAAGAAATTTCAATGCATATTAAGGGTACTTCCCATACAACATTTCGTTTTTGAGCGAAAAATCCAAAATTTTGTTTGGGAGGTACCCATAATATGCGTTGAAATGTCTTCAAACTCTCGAAATGGTATTTTTCTGTGATAAAGATAACCGGTGCAAAGTTTCAGCTCATTACGATATCATAAAGACATGGATTTCATACATAAATTCAATTTTTTTGAAATTTTTGTATAAAAAGTGTATCGAAAGTTATTTGTATCGCAAAACTAACGTCATATTCGGTTTTCTCGTACCCAAAAACCCCCCAATACACATTTTTGAGTGTTTATGTATACATTAAATATCACTTTTGGAAGAAAAATTGAATTTTTCACATGGATGGCATGTCATCACACCAGACATGACACTCTACTCTGTCAACCAAAGTCGCTCAAAATCTAATGGTTTCTATTCCTCGGCACCCCCAATCATCCTGTGAAGTCAGATTTTGAATTACTTTTCTTGTGTGAAAGTTATCGTGTTAACAAATTTTTGCGTACAGGTTACAGCGTACAGGGTACAGCGTACAGCGTACAGGGTACCACGCACATACATTCGGACATCGAAAAAACGCTAGATTCGTGTTCCCTGGCTCCTAAAATACCCAGAAAACATGTTTTTTGAGGGTGTTAATTTTTCGACCGATTCCAATACTTTACCTTACACACTAGGTGTGTGCGGAAAAGTAAAAATGTAATTATTCATAATTTCAATGCAATTTGGATTCAAATGTTTTTATTTGGTGTAAAATTATATTGTAAAATGGAATTTAAAGGAAAAAGTGATGTAATATGCATGTAACTTATTAAATTTGACATTAATTTGTACGTCACCTGGATTTCATCCTAATATCGACTCTCCTGCAATTAATTTAACTCAATTTTCATTGGACAATAAAATGAGAAAGACAAATGAGTTTGTTTTTTAGCTTCGTTTTATTCTTTGGAAGAACTTATCATTTTAAACAATAATTCTCTTTGAAAGGGAATACTTTTATATTCGTAATATTAGTAAAATACATTTCGTCTTAATTAAACCCGTTAAGTGGTGACATTTTTTCGATCTAGTTTCTTGTGCTTTGAACAAATTTGTACTTACATTTTCTCTAGACATTCTTCGACAGTCAAAACCTTTTCATTCTGTAACTTCATTTCGTTTTTAGTTAAGTGAGATTTTAAAGTAGACTTTGTGGTGAATAGCTTGAAACAATGGAAGCATCGGAATGATGCGGTATGAGTGAGCATATGTCTGACTAAATTTTCTTTACGTATGGTGTCATATTTGCACAAGTAACATTCAAATAGTTGTCGACTGCAGCTTTTCTCGTGCGCAATCTTTGTCCGTTGCACCGTGAATCCTTGTCGACAAATCGAGCAATGGAATGGGAATTGTTTTGCGTGAGTTCTCATGTGCTTGTTCAGACTCTGCTTTGTAGTAAATCCTTTCGCACAAATGTTGCATTCAAATGGTTTGCCGCCAGTGTGTTTGCGTCTGTGCCTTATCAGATCTGATGGATGTTTGGCCACATAATTACAAAACTCACATTTTGTTTTGGATTCTACGCCTGATGTCGCTCCATTCTGTTGTTCAGTGCCATTTGAATTGGTTTCGTTCTCCAGCCGTTCTTCAACAGTGAAAAGTTCTTGAACTTGTGCTTTCGCTTTGCCATTAAGTCGTTTTAAGTGCGATTCTAAATCAGATTTCTTGGCGAATCGTTTCGCACAATGAGAACATCGGAATGGTCTGTCTCCGGTATGAATGCACATATGATCGACTATGTGTGTTTTGTTGAATGTATCATATTTGCACAAGTAACATTCAAATCGCCGTGGATTGCAGTTTTTCTCGTGCGTCTCCTTTGTCCGTTTCACTGTGAATCCTTGTCGACAAATCGAGCATTGGAACGGGAATTGTTTT
>NW_022203024.1:0-3203 GCF_009176525.2 Contarinia nasturtii | reverse complement strand
CTGTGAATCCTTGTCGACAAATCGAGCATTGGAACGGGAATTGTTTTGCGTGAGTTCTCATGTGCCTTTTCAGTTTACTCTTTTCAGTAAATCCTTTCGCACAAATATTGCATTTAAAAGGCAATTCACTGGTATGAATGCGCATATGTCGGACTTAGTGTGTTTTGTATAAATTATGATATTTGCATATATAACATTCATATCGACGTGGATTGCAGCTTTTCTCGTGCGACTCCTTTGTCCGTTTCGCTGTGAATCCTTGTCGACAAATCGAGCAATGGAATGGGAATTGTTTTGCGTGAGTTCTCATGTGCTTGTTCAGACTCTGCTTTGTAGTAAATCTTTTCGCACAAATGTTGCATTCGAATGGTTTCTCGCCAGTGTGGATGCGTCTGTGTATTATCAGATGTGACGGCCATGATACATAATTACAAAACTCACATTTTGTTTTGGATTTCCCTCTCGATGTCGATTCATTCTGTTGATCAGCACCATTTGAATTGGTTTCACTTTGTTCACTCGATTGAGTATTCACGTTGTTTGACTGTTGAGACCTCTCTGCTTCATCGAATGTCAGATCAACCAATGGCGATTCTGTGTGAAAATAACAAAGTTCTTGATTAAATAAACTGACATTTCGACACGTACTTCGATTGAAAATCTCACCTGAAATCAATTCTGGAATGGTTTTCAGTGTCGAACGTGTTGCAACCTTCCGTTTCTTCTTTGAATTACCATTCGATGTCGATGCTTCTGCAATTTTTCTCTTTCGCCGTTGATTCGTTGTTCTTTTTTGTGCGTAATTTCGGTTGATTTGATTGCCAATGTTTTCCAGAGATGCTACAGCAGTTTCATGAATCAAATCGTCAACAATCGAATCGTTCTCTATATTAATATGAATTGCTTCGACTTCTGGAGCATCAATTTCTTTGATTTCATCAAATTCACTCGTCGCTCGACTTGCTTCTTTTGTTTCGATCATTCCATTCGTTGTTTTATCGCTGATTTTGCCATTTCCAATGTTGTCTTCGTCGTGATCAATTTCTGTCGCACCACTTGGCAATAACTGTGGCTCATCCATGGCATTATTCACATCTAGACGATCGGTGACTTCATTTATCTCTTCACGTGCCACTGCTGTCATTGAGTTGTTTGTTGTTCCTTTGTTCGATGAGTCATTTACAGTCTTGTCTTCACTCTCGTCAGTTCCGTTGGTTTTGGTTGGCATTGATTCTGCCTCATTCATGGTCCCATCCGATTCCATGCGATTAACGAGTACATTGGCCTCTTGGTTTGTCCTTGGATCGATCGCCGGCTGATTCGATATGATGATTGTCACACAAATAGCACTCTCATCTCCTCGTCCATTGCCTTGTGCAATTTTGTAAGTGGATTGAGCCGTGCCAAGCTCTGGCCGATGACAACTATACGATCCATTGATCATAATCTCACCGCTTGCATCGGTGGTCGTCTTGTTGGTGTCCAAATTGTGATTTGTCGGAGCATTTCGGTCGCGAACTCCAATGAATTTCCTTTCCAATTTGGCTTTATTGAGGAAAAGTTCATACGCTTTGGCGATCCTGCGGAAAAAACAACATGGATACAATTGTTTTAGTCAAATGGGCAAAGATTGGCGAAACAAATACATAAACAAAACAATGACTGATTGTTAATTGTCAATGAGAAGTTGAGAATAAAGTTTCCTCACCGTTCATTCGATGCTTGAAAGAAGTATTCCTTGAAATTCTCGTCAAATGACATTCCGCTGCATCCAAATGCATTGTCCACAAATCGTAACGTTGCTTCCGCTTCATATTGGATGTTGAAACAATATTTGTCTATAGCCTGTTGCCAATTTCCACTCATCGTCACTGAAAATACACAAACATTTAAGACATTCGATTAGAATTCGCTATGAAATTAGTATTCGCATTGATTTTGTGTCGATTGAAAAAGCAACAAATTTGACATTTTGAAAACAATTTTTGACCACGAAGAATTGCTTTTGTGTCGAATTCATTCGGACAACCTTATTGTTGCTCGAGTATTTCTATGCACAGACGACCTTTTTGCGATTGATTTCTTGATCGTTGGCCAAAAACAGACACGCTCACACACGCCACAAT
Source organism: Contarinia nasturtii (assembly GCF_009176525.2). NCBI lineage: Eukaryota > Metazoa > Arthropoda > Insecta > Diptera > Cecidomyiidae > Contarinia > Contarinia nasturtii. The sequence goes on along the minus strand of NW_022203024.1, from coordinate 1,077 downwards.
CAAATAAAATCACACAATTTCACATTTGGCCAAACAAATCAATCTGAGCCGAAATCGTCCATGTGAGCCGAATCGAAAAAAGCACTGAATGAAGTGACTCAGTACACAAATCACAAAAATCGACCGAAATGAAACAATAACCCCTTGATTTTTTTGCGTTTTCTCGTTATTGTGTGGAATATGCCATTGACGCTGGATTTATTGTCAAATGCACACAAACAAAAGTCCATAGCAGCGAATATGACATTTGAATACCCTTCGTCTAAAAACAGACACCGATTGCCACACATATACTGATCTGGGACCAATAAAAAAGTTACTAAACGATATGATTTATTTTTTCCACCAGTAATTCACACACAGCACCAAAACCAATGAATATTCTCGTTGGATTCTATGAATTTGTCTCGATGAATTTGTCTGTGTCAAACATTCCATTGCAAACCGATGATTCCATTGCTTACCCAAATACACAAATCTGTCGTCCCTGTCTCTTCCTCTCTGTCTGTCTATCTAGCGGATCGATTGCACACGGCAGCACACAGTTTGCACTTCGTATTTTGTTGATATTTATTACCAATTTCGACGAATAACTAATGACTATTATGCGATGTAACACAAACTCTTTGATTTCAATCACAATTCGATGGTTTTTTTTAGGTAAATAACACACAAAATAGGAAAACATTCATAGAGCACAAAATTGGTTGTGGTCGATGCACAAAAATACACAGAAATACAGCTTCGTCATGTAAACGTCAAGCAAAGAAATTGACAGCATTCTGCATTCAATGCTCCGACGGTGTGGAGAGCACGACCGACTTGAGTACGCTTGAGTACATTCACGCGCCACTTTTGAATCTGAACAAATGTGTTGAATGTTTCGTCGGGTTTTTCACTTTGAATTCGAATTTGCAAATTGTATTTATTCACATTCGGAAGGTTTTCCATTTAAAACGAAGCCTGATCATGCCTGTAGCTAACAACACCTCTAATGCGTATTCCGAGTACTAATTGACGTTTGTAACAATATGGCCGTCACGGTTTGGAAAATTCATAATGAATCGATTAAACTGC
>NW_022203023.1:0-3746 GCF_009176525.2 Contarinia nasturtii | reverse complement strand
AACGAATCATGTTTGTGTTTCTTAGCTTATATACACATATACACAAACTCTTTCTTCTTTATTCTTTGCTACATTGCTGAATCTACTCTATATGCACCGTTTTATAACGCAAAATTCAGAATGTGCACTGTTGACAGTTTTGAATTGTTTTATTTTTTACTGTTTATATTAGGTTTTCATGCATTTTGTATGGGCGGTCCAATGGACCGCCACTATACGTTCTAGGTGAGATTTAGTTTTTTAATTTACTTCGATTTTTATTCAATTTTTTCAAAAATTTCGGTCCAATGGACCGCCTTTATACCTAGGAGGGTTAAAAAGAGATCTTCTTTACTCTCTAACCATAAGATAAAATTATGAAACAAAGTTAAAACTGAAAAATTTAAATATGATTAAAAAAAATTTCACAAAAAAATGAGAATACATGTAAAGTCCTTTTTTATTGAAGTTTTAAATGTATTTTTTTGGAAATCAGTAATTAGTTCTGATAAAATTATGTAACAAATTGAACTAAAATAAAATAATTTTCGATATCCAGTATATAACGGAATAAAGGGACACGAATTCTTCTTACCGCTATCCCCACAAATTTACCTAAATTTAAGTTTTATTATTCATATGTAATTTCCATACGGAGAGAATTTGAAAATAAAAAATCCGATTATATATTCTTTTTTTTTTATAAAGCCCATAAATTGATCATAATAAGTAAATTTTTGTCATAAAGATAAACATTTGCGATTCATTTTCGCATTTTGATAAGAAGAAAATAAATTGGATTCCAACAGTTTTTCCGTCCCTTTGAATTGGTAAACAAAATCTTTTTTTCTCTATTGGAAGGAAAATTTCTATGGAAACTTCAATGGAATAAATATTTTCACGAGTTAATGTACTAATTTTTAAGTTAGATTGAATTGGAAGAGTCATCCCGTACCGAAATTATGCCCAAACTGTCACACTGCTAGCGCCACGACGGAATTCAATGTAATCTACACTAAGTTGCCGCCAAATAGTGAAAAGACTTTTGCTCAGTTGTAACCAACAGACTAGAGCTCCATAGTTGTCCGTAGTGGCGCTAGCAGTGCTACAGTTTTGCATTTTATACAGTCTCTTATGGAGCATAATTTCTGTGTGAGTCATCCTTGAGACAGAAAACAGTTCTTGCTAACAAAACCATTTCTACAATGAAAAGTAATTCTTCCACCAAATTATTATTATTATTATTTTTTTTTTTTTTTTTTTTTTTTCAAATTAAAAGCATTTCGTCATATATTTGTTGAAAATGTTGTTCGTTCGTCAGTCTAAACGAACTCACCATCATCATTAAAAAATTGTTTCTAATGTTAGTTTCCTGCCAATACCTATTACTTACGATGCTCCCTATTTTAATATGATTTTTTTCTATTGAAATTTATTCAAATTCTTAATTTCGCAATAGCATATTTTTGATGATAGCTTAATAGAGAGATTAAAAATGGTTTTTTTTGTACTTTGCATAAATAAATTTATTGAAAATGTATATTGTATTTTGTTATTTTAATTTTTAACATTTGTTTCGTGCAGATATTATTGTACTAATACTAGTCGTTCGTAATAAATAGATAATATATTGATTTAGATCCTTGCTCATCGATTTCTTTGATTATGATGCGAGTTGTTCATGAGAATCATGTTTAGGTGCTGGCTGTGGAAGCAGTTGATGCTAGAAGAAATACAAAAATGTAGTAATATTTCAATGAAAAATAGAAAACCAAAAACAAAAATACCAGTTGATGCTGTGGATGCAGTACTAGAGGTTGAATTCGAACCACATGAAGTTGGACAAGGAGTGGTGGTTGAACATTTTTGTGGTCTGAATAAAAATTGAGTTAATTGACACACCTATTCTCAGGTAATAGTCTTTTTGATAATTTTTACCTGCATCGGCAACGGTGAACTGTTACAGCATCTGCTGATGATGATGATCCGCTACTAGATTGTCCTGAAAAATAACATATTTGTAATTACAATAAAATGAATCCAATAAAAAAATCAATTTAAAAAAACACACCACGTTCACGAAGAATGAGTCGGTCGAATGGTTCTGGTTCAGCCTCAGCTTCCGGCTCAGCGAAAACAATTGCCTATTGGAATAATGTGTTTTAAATTTGAATTCGAATTTGAACTTAATCGCTTAGTAGTTAAACACTCACAGCTACGGCGAACAAAACAACAACGAACAACAATGAAACTTTCATTTTGATTTTTTTGATTTTGGAAATTATTAAACAAGATTTTCCTCAACTAGAGAACTATGTTGTTACTTCACTCGATTTGTGAATGATACAATTCTTCGAAAATCTTTCCATTTTATAGTGATTTCAACCTGAACTATTTGTTGACACAAACTAGTCTGGCAATAACTAGTTAGTTTTTTTGCGAACTACAGATGTTAACAATACAAATATGTTATACAAATTAAACTAATCTGATTTTTTAAGGTTATTTACATATTTACTTAAGGTTGAATGAACGCCACTAATTACAACTATATTAAATATTCATATTAAAAGCAAATCACTATAATCAAATCAATTATCAAATAGACACAGTTTGTTTTTTTTTGGTTTCATTGTAAGACTAGAATAATTTTCTGTTGTATAAATATTCGCATTTCATTTATTATAGTAAGCTTACTTTTCTGTAAGCATAGTGCTCTGGACAACGGTTGTTTAACAACCAAAATATATAACTTCTATGCGAATCAAGAAAATGAAAAAAATCATTTTATAAATGTACCCATTTTTATGTGAGCTGTGTACATTGCTTATTGTATCTTCTTACGTATTTGGTAAAAAAAACTATTATTAGCTCATTTTAACACCAATTGAAGCAAATAATATAGCTTCCTTTTTATCGAATTGCGAACTATGTTAATTTTGTCAATGTGCGACCAAAAATCAGGCATTTATTGAGATATATTTTCAGTCAGCTGAATTAGCTGAACAGGCAACTATCGCTGAAATGGAGTGAAAACAAGAAGTGATTGTTTTAGTCATAAAAAGTTTTCTAAGACTCTGATAACAACACTTCCATTCTTACAGTCACCATGAAAATCACTTAAATTCTTTCCACTCCATTTCAGCGTCTGACCATCGCTGCCTGAGTTGATTCAGCTGGCTGAAAATATCTCAATATAATGTCTGTCAAAAACAAACTTATTTACCTCTGCAAAAATAATATATGTACTTATTTTCAGTCAACGATGCTTACATGTCAAATCAAAATCGAAATATTTCGATATACTAATAGATTCAATAACAGTGCCATAAGAAAGTGTATACTCTCTACCTTTAAAATGTACTGTTTTTATGATTTTTTTGCTTAATCAATTCAAATGCAGTTCCAAGTGTAAAAACCAGCTGGAATTCTGTCCGAATGAAAGACTTTGAGTCAAGAATTCGGCCAGCCCTCGGTCAATTTTAGGCAATTTGGCGTTAACTAAAATAGAAGTTTGGAACAAGTCATCCGATTTTTGATATAGAAGAATGGAATTTCAAAATCGTGCGGCGTTTGGCAAAAATCTGGCCGTTTGAAAATGTTTGCAATTTTGATGGTCTACCAAAACCATGGCTGCACATTAAATTTGTTTGATTTTTCCTTCTGATTTTATATATTTAAAAAAACAAATTCCGTTTCATATTTTTGATTTTATGTTTCTTGTGTGTTTTCTTATTCAACTTTTTTACCAAGTTTTTTACATTCTC
>NW_022203022.1:0-2367 GCF_009176525.2 Contarinia nasturtii | reverse complement strand
AAATCTTTGAAAATTTGCATATCGTCGCTCATAGTCATCAAAGCAACTACGGCAGTCACAATTTGCATAATGTGTATTTGGTTGGTTAAATTCCCGATCGAAAGTAACGTCATGTCGTGTACCATATGTAATGTTTGATGGTTCAACTGAGAACCGTACTGATCGTGGTTGTGTTTCGGCTCTTCTTGTAGTTCCCGTGGGACGATCCATGTTATCGATGGGAAACCCACCTGTTGAGTGTCGCTCGACCCCTGGTATCTCGTTTCTCTCATTTGGTGGTAAACGATTGTTGCGCTCCAACCCTTGGTGTATCGGTTCGTTTTGACCAGTTCGGTTTTGTACCCTGTGTCCGTAGTACGACGAGTGATGGCCTTCGCAATCTTCATCGGTTCCTCGACCGTTTCGTTCATTATTGACCGCGACATTCCACTCCGGATAAACCATCCGTGTTTGACGCGGTGAATCATGATGCCAGGTTCCAGTGTTATTGTTTTGCCGTGGCCCACCACCATAGTTAGTTGGACCATTAAAGCCATTATTCCATCGGCCACCCGTGCGTTCTGATTCGTATGCTTGGACTCTGCCTCGACGTGACTGTTGAGGACGTTGGTCGGATCGGCCCTGCCAATTGTTTCGATTGACGCCATAATTATTTTCGCCAGCACGTGGATTAGGTGATCTTCGACTGCTTCGACTTCTATCAAATGTATTTGGACCGTCGCGTCGTTCATGTGTTTCTATCGGATGTTCTGGCCTTCCTCTATTTTGATTAATCATACCTCTCATTTCATCGCTGATGTGCATTCGATTTGCAGCCCTCCTGTTTCGTTCTGCCTGTGTCAATTCAATGGTGTGCACCGGGTCAATGAGCCTATTTCCGATTTCTCGTTGCGTCTGCTGCGGTGTCCGAATTGTGGATTGCTCCGGTTCCGTCAGATCTATCGGATTGATTGACTGAGCTGTGGAACTCAGATTTGGTGCTGTTTGTGGTACATGCTGGCCATTTGCGATTGGTAACGCTTGTGGTACGTGCTGACCATTTGCATTGGTTGATTCGTATGATGACGATGATTCCCCTCCGTCGTCTTCATCTTCTGAAAAAATCGTTGCCACGATCATACGATTTAATCTTGGTAACAATCGATTTATTCGATTACGGCTTGCTTCGGTTTTGACCCGATCTGGGATCCTCTTCAATCGGTCTGAGTAATGCAACATCCGAGACCTAGCAACGTTGACCGGTGTCATTGTTGTGTCCAGCCATCGATGTGCCACCACCCGATCAAAACACCAATTTACCAGTTGGTCTGCTTTGTTGTAGGCAATGTCTTGTTCTTCTTGGAACCGATCCGTTAGAGGATATAACTCAGTCGGATTTACACCCGTTTCGCTCTCATTTTCCAATATTTGATTTAACCAACCCGCTCGGGTGATAATCTGATTTGGCATCGGGGTCCGATCCAACTGTCGAATCCAGAATTCGTAGTCCAATTCCTCAGTGTCCAAGTGACACGCGTTCATTCGCGGTACTGGCACTGTGATATCACTCATTTTGGTTTGCTTCGTTTGGGTTTTGGAACAAGGCGTGCGCTACGGTTTTAATTGTTTCGATTAATGTTCTAAGAATGACAACTTCACTGTTTCGATTTGATTCGTATACGCTCATGGGTTTCGGTACCAGAGCCGCGCGCGACGATGATAGATATCGTTGAAGGTCAAAGCACTATGTGCTCTGTTCACTCTCAATCTATCGAACTGTCTTTCACGAATCACTTTTTTTGTTTTGCTTATCACTACTTGAGACGTTTTGTGATTTAATCTAAAAAAAATGTCTCACTCCCCCCTTTTGAAATACAACTTGTTTTTTTAAAAAAAATAATTTTTTAACACATATGGAATATTATGTTTTGTACCACCGTTGTGATTGTCAAGTGTATCATTCCACGTGTTAGCTCATACCACTGTTTCGTATCACCGACGTGATTGCCACGTGTTATCATTCCACGTGTTAGCTTATATAACTGTTTCTTATCACCGAACTGATTGCCACGTGTTATCGTCTTTCCACGCGCTACTTCCTACACTGTTCCGGTTTACTTTATTTTTAATTGTATGTCATGTATCTCACTACCATATTTGTGTGTTGGAAAAACTGTTTTGGTCAAAGCAATATCATTTGTTCTTTCTTTACAAAAACATTTTCACCTTAAACACTATCAATTGTTGTTGTTATTCCGATGTATCGTCACAACTCGTTGATATTATTCTATCGTTGTTTCGTTATATTTAATTCTAAATGGATTTTATTTTTTTCGGGCGCCAGTGAAATGTTCTTTTAATACCTTTTGTTTTGGTTTAATAAAAAAA
>NW_022203021.1:0-2697 GCF_009176525.2 Contarinia nasturtii | reverse complement strand
TGATTTTATTGACAAAGATGAGTGGCCGCCATCGTCTCCAGACTTGAATCCATTGGATTATTTTGTGTGGGGCTACATGCAATCGAAGCTAAATGATCTGAAGATTAAGAAAATCACAAAATTGGATGCATTTGAAAAGAAAATCGTCAAGATTTGGAACGATATTCCCATCGAAATAGTGCGCGCCGCGTGTAAATCGTTTTTACGACGTTTCCGTTTGGTGATCCGTGCAAATGGAGGAAGAATCAAAACCAAAACATGAATTCAAAATTTTGGACCCTATTCTAAATCTCAATAAAGTTTTTGTTCAATTTTTGTAAAAAAACAACACGTTTTTTAAGCATATATAAAAATATCAGTTTCACTGGCACACCCTGTACTTCGAAACTAAGTGTAAACACTAGAAACTTTCTTCTTTCTCCCTTCTTTTGAAAAATAACGTATTCTGTATTCGCACTTCTTTTGAGCAGGATTGCATCCAAATGCTGAGATAGGATTTTTAACAACAACTTCGGAAAATCTATTTCGAACGGTATTTGAAATGCAACCACGCGGCAATGAAGGTGGACAGGGGTCGACTGTAAGTCGGGAGGATAAGGTTAAGCAAATATTGGATGAAATTATAGAAAAACTACCAGAAGAATTTAACATGATAGAGGTCATGAATAAAGTTGAAGAACGAACACCGTATGTTTTGCTATTTACATTAGAACATTGAACATTTTATTGAGTAATTATTTATTTATTTGCATAAGATATATCATTGTTGCCTTCCAAGAATGTGAACGAATGAATAATTTAACTGGTGAAATGAAACGTTCACTTAAAGAATTGGATTTAGGTTTAAAAGGTGAATTGACAATTACATTGGAAATGGAAGTACTTGAAAATGCATTATTTCTTGACCAAGTACCAATGATTTGGGCCTCTCGTGCTTATCCGTCATTGTTGGGTTTGACGAATTGGTTCGTTGATTTGCTTATGCGTCTTCGTGAATTAGAAGCTTGGTCTACTGATTTTGTGGTAAGATTTTGGATATCTAACTTGTAATAGAATATTTTATTTCATTTTTATTGTATTTTTGTCCACTTGTTTCAGCTTCCAACGTGCATTTGGCTGGCTGGATTCTTCAATCCACAATCACTTTTGACGGCAATTATGCAGAGTACGGCGCGTCGTAACGAGCTTCCACTGGATAAAATGTGTTTGGTTTGTGATGTAACGAAAAAACAAAAAGAAGAATTCACGTAAGTATTTACCTGATGTATTCGACATTAAATGCAATTACTTGCAAATTAAACTACATGCAATATTCGTTTCGAATATGCATGGATAGGGGTGCTCCTCGAGAAGGTGCTTACGTACACGGGTTATTTATGGAAGGTGCACGATGGGACACACAATCGGGTATTATCGTTGAATCTCGACTTAAGGAGCTGTTTCCCTCGATGCCAGTCATAAATGTTCGAGTAAGTCAATAGAAAAAAAGAAGGGGCTTTGGCCCGAGGCGAAAATATTGACACAAATTGAAATTCCTCTTGGTTTTTAAAAAATAGAGACCTTATACTTTTTTTGTCAACATTCCACTTATTTCAAGTTATTTATCAGTACTTTGCGATTTTTTAAGCCACAAAAAATTTGCGTTTTATTACACTTTTTATGTATTTTCTGTTACCATGGCTGGTATTCTACGACAACTCCACAAGAATCGTTCGGAATTGTTGTTTATATGAACAACTCAGCTCACTGAAAATAATAGAAGAAATTATTGTTATTATATTAACAATTAAATTACTACAATCAATATAACAATCATTTCTATTGTTTTCAGTCCGTTTCAGCGTCTGACGGAAGCTGACATTTCGAGTGTGTGACATTTTTTTAAAATCTTTTTAACGTTTGGCGACAAATATAGAGTCCTATTAGAGTTTTATTTTGGTAATTTGATGTCTACATTTGTCGCCAAATACTGAAACGACAAAAAATTATTATTTTTTTAAAAAGAGAAACTATATAATTAATTCCACCATGTAGAGAGGTTTCGGAATAATTTCACTGAAAATAATGAATATTGTTTGTTTTTTTTTGTCTTATGAATAACGCCTATTATTTTCGCTATTTGCTGCAATGTGTATTAAAAACAATATTCATTCATAGAAATATACTTTTCGGAAAAAAATGATCGGAAAAGTGTATAAGAATACTGGCCCATATCTCCAAAATTTGCATATATGCAAAAAAAAAATTCAATTATCTTTCGATCTGCGCGTGATTCATCACGTATTCTTTTAAGATTCACCGCTTATACCAACTCCACCGAATTTTTTTACCCAATTTTAATACGTTTGGCTTCACAGATAATATTCTATCGAGAAGTCCAAACACTCCACAACGAAGCCTTACATGGTCCATAAACTTTTTTATTGTCGGTTGGAGTATAATCCCTACTCACTTATATAAGTTAGGGTGTAACAGAAATATGAAAAAATTGAAAAACAAATACGGCGAGGGTAATAACCTTGGATATGGGATCCCTTGATCACGAATCGGGTGTTTTATTGCAAAAAAAAAAAAAAAAAAAATAAACAGAGATGTCACGGGTCAACATCAAAGTATCAAAAATGGGAAAAATTTTGGATTTTTTTGGAAGGCATAAAAATACACTAAACTTTCAGTATTGCTTATTTTTATGCTTAA
>NW_022203020.1:0-5762 GCF_009176525.2 Contarinia nasturtii | reverse complement strand
TTTCATCGTACAGCACCCGTCTAGGCAAACTCAATATGCAGTCACTTCAAAGGCGCCGCATAAATGCATCAATTTTATTTATGTTCGACTTGCTGCATAATAACATTCACTGCCCATCACTGAAGTCGGAAATCTCTCGCAAACAAAATGAACGCAATTTGAGAAGTGTCGAGTATTTCAAAATCAACGACAAATTCATAAGAATAATCCATCTGTACCTCTCAATCAAATGTGCAAAATGTCAAGCAAAGTGCACAAACTGTTTTCAACGCAACCAAAAAGATCAACTTTCAAAAACCGACTCTTAGCCTTAAGCGATGAACATTTTTCAAACTTGTCAATGATATCTAATCATAATACTGTTTTCTTAAACGATTTAATGTGATATTCTTTTATATACTTTTTTTTTTTGACTCATTGTATTCTGGTGCAATATGAATATCAACTATTTAATTATTTATTCATATATTTATTGAATTTTATTCTTAATTCTGTGCTTAAACGATGTGGTTTTTAACGGTGATCAAATGTGCCACACATTAATGATTCATACCTTTTTCCCACCATACATGTATAAAAATTTGTGTACACACTCAGTTTTGGCGGTGAATAAATATTATTATTATATGTACTATATGTATGAAAATTTAGAAAAAAACTTTTCAATAGGTATCACATAGCAAGTTTGTATGAAACTCTCGGAGACTCGGTATAGAGCACTCAAACAGTGAAAAAAGCCCAGATCGTGATTTAGATGATATGGAATGCGATTTTTTTCATTCTGATTTCACCAGGTGATACAGAAAATTGAGTAGTATTTGAGAATCGAAGAAAAAAAAATATTAATTATTTTTTTCATTTTTCGCGATTTTTTATACCATCTATATGTGAAGCTTGTATGAAATGGCAAATACGAAATATGTACGGAAGTACGACAAAGTCATTGCGGGACACTCCAGTTTGAACCAAAATTAAGGATTACCGCACAATTACCCGAAAATACATTTTCACGAACGAATTTTTTCCCGAAAATGATTCCCGAAAATACAATTTCCCGAAAGTTGATTTCCCGAAAAAAAATTCCCGAACGGTACATTTTCCCAAAAATGAAATCCCGAAAAATGTTTTTCCGAAAGTCAAATTTTCCGAATTTTTTTTCCCGAATATATTCCGGAATTTTTTTAACGAATTTTTTCCCCTACTTTTTTCCCCGAATAGCATATGTTCCTAATTTTTTTCCGGAATAGCATATTTATCTCGAATAGTATAAAACACTTTTTCGATGAGCACCTTTCTCAAGCTCTCATTAGGTCTTTGTAGAGGTGTCAGCGAACGCGTTCGTAGAAAGAAATGTTCGTTCGTATAAAAAAAAATCGTTCGCGTTCGCTTGCGTTCGTAAAGACCCGCACTACGAACGAACGTAGTATAAAAAAAAATTCGTCTCCTTGAGGGCTACAACTTTGCCCAAGAAAGTAATCGATTATCTCCAGTCGTTTATGACATAGGTCATCGTGATCAGTTCATGGTACCCATGGAAACACCGAGGGGCATAAAAAAGCCAAGTATGAGTTTGGGCAAAAATGGTTCAAATTATATTTTTTTTGGGCCTCTCTACCGATTAAATGCAAAAAATCGAAAATCGGAATTTAACATATTGAAAGGTTTACTGGTTAGTTTTTTGTGCACTTTTTTCGCAGATGGTTTTAAAAAGAAAAGAAAGCAAACTGCCGTCCGCTGTGATTCTATCCGATGTATTTAGTGAATATACAGGGATTTGTATATGTATTGCAAAAACATCGAATAAATTATTCGTCGTGAAAAATTTCAGTTGCAATCTTATATACCTGCAAGTTTTCGATGGTTATCATTATTTTTCTTTGCATTTGACTGATATGAATCATCGAATTAAATGCTTATTAACCCTCTTGTGCATGCCCTGCATTATTGTCTAACCAGTAAAGTACTCAAATTGTCACAAAAAGTTATCAATCTCACTTATAAAGATCGACATGAAGTGTCGAAAAAATACGTTTGTGAAAATAAAGGGTGCGCTAATGGGCTAGTAAGGGCAGAGGGCACCCCCCATTGTCAAAAATTCATCGGATCAAAAAATAATGTACAACAGGGTGGGCCAGAATAACTGAAGGGTGTATTTTTGGCTCTAAAAAACACATTTTTGAATAAAATGAAATATATATTTTTTTTTCTAGTAGAATTTAACATAAAATTTTAGATTTAGCCTTTGGATTTGATTCTTGCACCGTTTTGTTTTTTTCTAGTAGAATTTAACATAAAATTTTAGATTTAGCCTTTGGATTTGATTCTTGCACCGTTTTGTTTGATTACCAGCTTCAGACGTGTTGAAAACGAGTTGCACGCGGCACGAATTTCATTCATGGGAATCCAAATCTTTACGATTTTCTTTTTGAATGTGTTCAAAATATTTAGACTATTGAGCTTCGATGTCATGTAGTCCCAAGCAAAAAAATCCAATGGGCTTAAGTCGGGAGACGATAGCGGCCATGAATCTTTGTCAATGAAATCGGCCAAATTTGTTCGTAACCACTGTTGCACTGTCTTAGCTCGGTGTGCAGGTGCGCCATCCTGCTGAAACACCCATGGTTCGTTTCGAAACAATCTCTTAGCTTGTGGCAACAAGTTTTTGCACAATATTTTTTGTCTTTTTCTATGAAAACCAGAGGAAATTTTCGATCGGGAAATTTCGATTCTGAAAACGTTCAACGGTCTTTTCGTATTCAAGAATTTCTATTGCAGACACTGCGTACACACGATCATTTTGTGCATTGAGACTTGGCTGTAGCAAGAACAACTTTTCATCCGTAAAAACGATATTTGAATTGGCGTGCCGGCGCAACAGTTCTTTGCATTTTTGTTTTCTGGCTCGCATATTTTTGATCGTAAGACCATGTCGACGGCTTTTTTGAAAGGTGTCGTGTTTAAGTTTTCCTTTAAAACACGTCGCATTGAAGAATGACTGATGTTATGCGCTTGAGCCAACTTTTTCGAACTTCTTTGGCGATTTCGGCGAATTTTGGCTTTGACTTGTTTGATGAGTGCTTTTGTACGAACGGATCTTTTTCTCCCGGCTTTCTTTTGTATGTCGACAGTTCCACGTTCCTTGTATCGTTTGATAGTACGTTCAATAAATGTCATGCAAACCTGTTCGTTTTGTAGCTGTCGGAAAATATCAATGTTTCGAAAACCGCGGGTGTGCAAATTTAAGATGAGTTGACGTTTCACATCCATTGTTATTGCGTCCTAGGGGCAAATCACGAAAACAAATGCATCATTTTTGAATAAATATGCTGTGCTTTCAATGAATGCAGCAAATATATCGCAAATTCTACAAATGTTGAGCAAATATACAAATGTATCACAAATGCGGCATTGTTGGCTTCTAGATAGCTTGTTGGAAATGGCTTAAATAAAATTGAACTAATCAACTTCAAGTCGCTTCAAGTATAAAATATTTAGAATTTTAATATTATCAACTTTTTTTTTCATTTTGTTGTCCGAAATATTAAAATTATGCTGAAATAAATATAATATTACTAACTTAACCCAACTTTCGCTTTGCAACATAATTCAAAAAAAAATATAGTGTTTTATTGACAAAAACATTCGAACAAATTATTCTTTATTCGCTCTTCCTGTTTTTTATTCATTCATTTGTTATTTTCGCTTCATATTTGTTATTGTTTTACACCAAACGTCAAAAACAGACCGATGTCTCCACTAGACAGTTTAAAGTTATTACGTTCAACCACGTTCAACATTTGCAAAGCGAAAGTTAGGTTAAGTTAGTAATATTATATTTATTTCAGCATAATTTTAATATTTCGGACACCAAAATAAAATAAAGTTGATAATATTAAAATTCTAAATATTTTATACTTGAAGTTAATTAGTTCTTTTTTAATTTCGTGATAAATGAGATATTCTCATTAGCTGCATTTACACAGTCAAGTATACAAATGTCGTAAATCAGGGCAAATATTTGCAAATGTGTACAAATATTAAAAAAACTTGCAAATATCTTTGGAAATACGCAAATTTTTTGCAAATACAGAATATTTGCAAATGGTGATTTGCCCCTAGATTGCGTCTCAAATAAACAATGAATCAAAATACGCATTATCATAATAGTTAGGCTAAGGATCAACAAACATAGCGGTGCAAGACCGGGTGAATCAAAAGTCATTGTACAGTCGTAAGAATGTTAAGTAAAAACCCTTCAGTTATTCTGGCCCATCCTGTACAAAGTTGTCTAGAATGACGTTAGAAAATTTTCAGGACCCCTGCCCTCCAAGTCCCCCACCTCCCAGGGGGTCGGGGGTCATATCCCTTCAAGGTATGATTTTTTCGGCCTGAAACCTCGAAATTCGGAATCAGCATGCCAAATTACCCTAGAAATTACATTTGTCTCGTGCCCATTCACCCCGAGTCTCCCAACAATTCAGAGCCCCCCAATTAGGGTAAAGTGATAAAAAGTCGATTTTTCACTTTTTGGGTGCGGAATTTCGCACTTAATTGTATGGTCAACTCATGGGTACCGTGTCAGAACAAATAAGTAAACGACAGTCAGCGCCGTGTACGTCATAGTGGTGAAATGCGTAAACATGCAATTGATGAATAGATGGCAGTCGTCAATTTCAACATTATAAGTGGAGTATAATTAAAAGCAAAATCTAAACAAAGAATAAGCCGGAATATAATTATTTTATGTGTTTGAATTGCTAAAATATAAATAAAAAAATTATTTATTCTCAAAAAATGTGTTGTACATTTTTCTTTCATTACCAAATTAACATTTGATATCACATATGATATTTATTTCAGTGAAGCACAGTAAAGTGAAGACCAAATATAAATAACCCTGAATAAAATTATTTGATGTGTTTTAATTAATTTTCATTGTAAAAATAAGTTATATTTATATAGATTAATTAATTATTTTAATTTTTAAAATGAAACAGGTACAAAAAAAGACCTTCCAACGTTTTTAATTTGTGGTTTGCTGTGTGCGACATTTTGTTTGGTGGTTCTGAGAACCGAATAGAAATTTGTGTAATTATTGTATACTGCTATTATAAGTTTTAAGCAATTTTGAGATAATTGTTTAGTTAAATTATACAAAAATATCAGTTTTCAAGCAATAAGAATTGAATGCAATGTGATAATAATCAATAATAATGATAGTTGAAAAGCATTGAAAAGGAATAAATATTTGACGAGTTGAGAGGAAAAAGCAAATAAGTGAGGTTAGAATGGTATGCAAATTTGTTCTTATTGTTCAATATCTCAGTGAAGCACAGTAAAGCAAAGTAAAGTGAAAACCAAATATATTTTTCATACAAATAACCCGGCATAAAATTATTTCATGTGTTTTAATTGTAAACATGAGTTATATTCAATCTTAAAATCGCCGATATTGTTCAATAATTATAATTGTAGTTTGTTGTGTCACCTTATTTGATTCTGAGCATCAAATATCACTTTATGATATTATTATTTTCATCAGTTTTAGGGTCATTTTTTGTTTAAATATGCCCAAAAATATCGTTTTTCAAGCAATAAGAATGTAATAATAATAATAATAATTGAGACTCATATATCATTTTTATTTTTAAAGCAAGTAAAAATGACAGTAAAAGTATGATTAAAATATGTAAACTATACAATGGATACGATAGATGGAGGTGTTGCTAATTTTAATTTGACAACTAAAGTCTGCTAAAGTC
>NW_022203019.1:0-2555 GCF_009176525.2 Contarinia nasturtii | reverse complement strand
TTTATTACTGCTACGTACGTTCACATGCGACGAACGACGCATTCTCAACAAGAAATTATATTTTAATATGCTGTGAATGGCAGCAGTGCTGAGCAATACTCCCAATATTTATTTGTAATATACACTGACAAAACTAAGGTTATGATTTTGACAACGCCGTGTTGTAAATGCTTACAATCCAACAAATGTTGTGAAGTAGCCAACAATTGTTGTCATTGTGAATACGTACAATGGCATATATTATATATAAGCATTTACAACACGGCGTTGTCAAAATCATAACCTTAGTTTTGTCAGTGTATATTACAAATAAATATTGGGAGTACATTTTTGTTTTTTACGAATTTCCGAAAAATAGCATACTTAGTGTTGTAATATGTATCATCGGGCAACACCGTGACCTCAATCATTTTTTCTGTCTTTCAAAATGCGATAAATTTCAGTATATGTAAATTTGGAGCGACATTTGATTAGTCTTGTACTGACATCAAATTAAACGAACACCACCGTAAATAAATTGACACCACATCGCAAACAAACACAGAACTCTCCAGAAATAGTCTCAAAGCACACAAAACTGAATGTGTACAAACATAATACACATTCCATTCGAGACAAAGTCGAT
Organism: Contarinia nasturtii; assembly: GCF_009176525.2. Taxonomy (NCBI): domain Eukaryota; kingdom Metazoa; phylum Arthropoda; class Insecta; order Diptera; family Cecidomyiidae; genus Contarinia; species Contarinia nasturtii. Next base: position 1,930 of record NW_022203019.1, on the reverse strand, counting down.
GAGATTCGATTAGCAACCAAATCGTGTCCATTTCAAATAATTTCTTTCTTCGAAACATATATTCCGCACCTAGTGTGTAAGGTAAAGTATTGGAATCGGTCAAAAAATTAACACCCTCAAAAAACATGTTTTCTGGGTATTAGAGGTGTCAACGAACGTTCGTTTTCGTGTTCGTTCGCGTCCGTCACGAAAACAAACGAACACGAACACCAATTTCCACTTTGCGAACGAACGCGTTCGTTCGTAGAACCAGTCTTTGCGAACGCGAACGAACACGAACACCAATTTCCACTTTGCGGACGAACGCGTTCGTTCGTAGTGGTGTCCTTTGCGAACGCGAACGAACACGAACCAAATTTTTTTATACGAACGAACTTTTTTTTCTACGAACGCGTTCGCTGACACCTCTAGTTGCCGTTTATGTGCTGTTGTGAAATATGATTGTGTATTTATATACGAAGAGATTTAATGTTGCTGATTCTGCGCGCCTGTTACATTGGGATCGAAAAATGTTAAATATATTACCTATTTTCGCACATACTCACTTTTATTTCAACCAGAATAATTTAGTAACGTACTCTCCTTTATTTCCATCCAATTTGGCCAAATCACATACACTCCTTTCGTAAAATTAAAATGAACAAAAACTTACTTCCTTTTATGACAGACTAAATTGCTCGAAATACGTGCTCTCCTTTAACCATTTTAACCATGAAAAAACATGCTCTCGTTTATCGTACTACAATTCCGAAAAACATACTCTCCTATCGATATTTTCGATAGATATGACAGTACTATATCGTTGTTGCATATGCGATTCCCCTGCACGAGCCTTTATAAAAGGTTGGAATATATTTACTCAAATATTTTATTGCAAGTAAATGTGATTGTATTCACAAATAGTAATATTTTTCAGGGACAGTCAACTATAACCACAAGTTCGGATGTCAAAAATGTTTAACTGAAGGGACATATTATATAAATTGCCATCGCATGAGTTTTACTAGAATTATTGAAGATTTACGGATTGACAGTAATTTTCGACGTCCTGAACAAAGTGATGATCGTCAAACAAATCACCACAAACAATACTCAATCATGCAAGAACTACTCATAGACATGGTACTGTCATTTCCCACTTCCGATCCACTACATTTGCTCGAATTAGGAGTGATGAAAAAGTATATATAATTTTATATTTACCAATTATGTTCATATATTATTATTTTTTCAATTATCATTCAAGGTGTTTGACGATTTGGACAAAAAACGACAATGGCTATAACATGAAGTGGACAAAACGAGAGATTGAGCAAATAAGTGTACGATTAAAACAATTTAACAAGAACAAACCAAAAGAGATTCATAGAGCAGTCCGTGGACTGAACGATCTGAGTTTTTGGAAAGGCACAGAGTTTAGATCATTTCTACTCTATTATGGAATTGTTGCATTAAAAAACTATTTATCTCCCGATATATATTCCCATTTTGTTATGTTGAGTTGCGCTGTTAGAATTTTCTATGTAGATTATTATAAGACATATCGCCCAATAGCAAAAATTTGGTTTAAGAAGTACATTGAGGAGTATATTGAAATTTATGGTATTCATAGCATTGGAAGCAATATTCATAATTTAATTCATGTCGTTGATGATGTTGATGAATTTGGATCATTGATAGATATTAGCACCTATCCATTTGAAAACAGATTGCAATTTTTAAAGTGTAGAGTACAACAGAAAAATAAGCCTCTTGAACAAATAACACGGCGTCTGGTGGAATTAACACTGGATTATGATACTCTGTATACAAAATGCTCTTCCAAAAGTACAGTTTTTCCACAGCTTCGATTTCCTTTCAAATTAAATGGAATACTAGTTTATAAAGAAATCCAAATTAATGCTGATTATAGAATTTCAGTGATGAAAAA
>NW_022203018.1:0-3054 GCF_009176525.2 Contarinia nasturtii | reverse complement strand
TTTTAACGAAAAACGTTAGAAAAATATTTTATGACATGTGTTTTTTTCAACGATTCAATAATCATGCATGTGTATGCATTTCAAATGAAGAGCTTATAAATTGTCAAGCCAAAAAATATATTATTGTGAAATGACATTTACATCAGCGCCGTATATCGAATTAATTTCGCTTGTCAAAGGGGGAAATATTTTGACAGATAGTACTCGATCCTTTACAAACAAAATTATGAAAAACTATTTCTGAGGTGAACATAACCGGGGATTGCGTTGGCATATTTATATGAAAACGTCAGTGGAATCTTAATCGCGAACGCCATCTTTGGTTAAATGTTTATAGCTGTTTCTTTGCTGAAAATTTCACTTCTATTTACTACAATTTTTATTTAGAAATATACAAATATTTTAAATATTTGTGATGAAATGCACAGAAATATACATTGTGGATGTATATCAAATATTCATTTTAATTCTTCTTAAAAAAGAGCATGTTACACAAAACAGGTACGACAAATTTCAAATTTACAAAATGTAAACAAGAAAATGACAGCTATTATTCGGTCCAACATTGAACTGATAGAACCGCTTGTTAATGTCATATATACTTTATACAGATGGGGAACAAGAGATGGCGTTGTCATAGAATTCGGACTAAAAATGTCAGTCGTAATACCGGGTTTGGTGAACACGTAAACACTGTTTTCATAATAAGTTTATAAAAATGATTTTATTTAAAATTTAGTGCACATTTCTTTGAAGAATGAAATTGCTTAGGTATGCAATGCAATCAAATTTACTCTACATACAAAATATGAAACAATCTATTGGTTTGCTGTAAATAAGTGAGATTATGTTATCACAATTTAACGGCTATTGACATTGGGTAATTTTGAAAATGGTAACGTGATAAAGAATTCAAAGTGCATACATGAACAATTCTTCGATTGAAATTTTGACTCTTTTACATTCACAAACCAGATTCAATTCGATAACAAATGAGCTCACGCATTTTATTCAATACTATCTCTTGTGAATTAAGATTCCCATATTCATATAATAATTTATTAATAAATAATCTCACCATGTTTGAAAAATCTTTAGCGTAAATTGAGGGCACCCTCATACCAAAATTTTTGATTTATCATTTTTCAATTGATTATTCAAAACGGTCTATTTCATATTGCAAATACTTTCAAGTCTCATTTAAATAGCTTTTATCAACGTTTCCAGCAACAAAATAGTTTGAGTTCGTGGGTTTGTTTTAATCTCATTGAATGTTCATTTATATCATCGACTCGCATACCATTTCGGAAAGCTGCGTAAAGTCGGACGATTCCAATTGCATTCTGATAGTAACACCATTGCCAATTCAGTTTCCCGTAAAATTGTTGTCATGCATCTTTGAATGCTGTCATTGTATTCCAATTTGAAATAATTTCGAACGATCATTTTAATTCAGATGATAAAATCAGTTCTTCAGAGGAAAAGTACCATTTACTTCATACAACATTTCGAAAGGAAACAAATCGTTCAGGGCACTCTTGGCTTTTTTTTAAATCAAAACTTTTATTTATGTATGAAAAATGTGGTTACATTTTGTTGGTCTCTAATTAAAATTTAGATTTTTTTATTGAAAATAAGAAATATTGGAAAATGAGAAAAAATAATGGACATTTCTTAAATAGTACGAGATTGGTTCCTTTTAGGTCATCGGCTTAATATTCATGTTAGTTCATATGGTTTCGTTGGATACTGAAGTGGTTGTAATCGTTGTTTAATATCGGTGTTTGTTTAAATGTTTCTTTCCAATTTCACGCGATATCCAAATGTATTAGTGACCGATGTTGTCCATTCGTTGCCAATGCGTATTTTCAAATCGTTGGCCTGATCCAATGTTTCGACTTCAAAACCGTAGCTGCACAACTGGAACTTGCACACTAATCGAATTATGTCGTCAATCGAAAACCTAAGTTGGTCAAAAATATTGAGTTCCTTCAACAGTGGTAGCTTTTGAACGATTTTGTTCAATGTTTGTTCATTCACCATAGAAGGGTCTGGTGAGCTAATTGTGAGTTTGACAATAGATTGGTGTCTTTTGAGAAAACCAATTAATGCACCAACGTTAGTCACCCACATGACTGAAAATGTTTCAAGTTGATGAAATGTTCGTTTACTTGGACCAACAAGGCTACGGATTCCCAAATTCTTGACAGTTTTTATCAAATTGAACCCGATATTGTCAAAGTTACCAATATAACTACTAAGGTCAAGGTATTCCAATTGGAATAAACGTTTGCTTACAGCCCAGAAATTTGGACCCAACACATCTAATGTGATTGACAATGTTCGCAAATGTCGATTAAAGCGAATGATGTCCAACAGTTCACTCGACTCAAGACCGTTGTTGAGGGAAATCACCAATTCCTCCAAATTCTGGTACTTTTTCGGAGCATATTTGAAGCTTTCTAAGCGATTGTTGTTCAATTACAAACGGTGCATTCTTGGAAACCATTTGTTCAACTTCGATATCTTTACGCCAAATGTGCATCTAGCGAATGTAACATTTTTCACATTTGGAAATGGTTCGATCAGCGACCATTCAAAGGCGTAGTTGAAAATGTCGTGAAATGTAATGTCGGTCAATGCTGAGCAGTACACGTTTGCGTGATGAAGCAATTTTGGAGGGGCTGGACGTACAACTTTCTTATAAGTCAATTGCATCTTTGAAATCATGTGACCAAAAGAGCGCAGCAAACGTAACGCAGTTTGCATGTCTCGAATTAATATAGCCTCGTCTTCTTCACATGATGGACGTCGGATATATGGATAATGGTAATCAATATGAAAGTGGAACAGTTTGTTACGATATTTTTGAACAAATACCAAATCAGCGGCTTCTTTAAATTGCTTGGTGGTATGCACAATGTTCACCAAATCACCGATGCTGGCATAACCAAAAATTCTTTCTAAACAATCGAAATTGACGTCGGTGAGGTTTATTTCGTTTGTTAGTGCTTCGTTCGCAACATTTGACGCCATATTGAATAATTCACGGAC
>NW_022203017.1:0-2805 GCF_009176525.2 Contarinia nasturtii | reverse complement strand
AGAGAGAGAGAGAGAGAGAGAGAGAGAGAGAGAGAGAGAGAGAGAGAATAGAAAAAGAGAGAGAACAGAAACTTTCGTGACAAGAAAATGTGATTTCGTCTTTGTTTCGAAACACATTTTTACCGGAAAAAGAGAACACAATTTTTCTGCTTCTTTTTTTTTATATACATATACGTAAAAGACTGAATGTTTTTTGTTTTTTATTTTTATTTTTCACTTTGTTTTGCCTTGCACTTCAATTGATGCCGTTCCGACAAATTTTTGAAATAACGAATTTCGGTGAGTCAAAGCGTTTCAGCGTGAATCATTTATATTGTTTCTGTTTTGAAAGATAATTGAAAGTTTTCAAGGGATGAACAAGGCTACAGTGTAAACACAATCGCAAAGAGTTTCAAGTCTATTTAAGAATTTGAAAAGTGACAAAAATGTTCTCATTCCCTTTGACTTGACTTGAGTCGTGTTTGTATTTTTTTTCGTTCAATTCTTGTCTATTTCTTTCGTTATTTTGGGATTTCGTCGTTTTCCTAAAACAAATTGATAGAAATTGTATTGTCTTATTTCTCTGAATAACAAGAAATGTGCTTTTCTTTTCCTTTATTTCTGTTCTTTTTTTGCACTTGTTTGCAATTTTAAAATCCATTGACGTGTTTATGTGCAAAAAGTTGAGGTTTTTTTGAACGAAAATGACAACAGCAAAACAAAAATAATAATATTATATCTACATGTGTGTGTGTTTTGTGCATAACTTTTTTTCTTCTGCTTCTTTTTCTTCTCCGGCAGTTAGTAGTAAATATAGATGTGTGTAACGCTTGCCGACGGGTACTATTCGAAAGACCGAAAACGGCAACGATAATCAATAAATTGCGGGAGAATCGAGTGGAGTGAATCAAGTGATAAGAGAACGAAATATATATAAAAGAAACACACGAAGGAAACGAGAAAAGGAAAGAAACCGAGAGCGAAACGCGAGAAATAAAAAAAAAACTTTTTTTACTGTGTGTAAGCATGGCAACGCCTCCTGACAGTCCAATTGAAGAGGAAGTCGTTCTGTTCGAGTTAGAACCATCAGCTCGTACACCGAAACCAATTCCAGTTGCCTTAGAGGATCTATGTCGGCTCACAAAATTCACACGTCAAGAGATTCGTGTGATGTACCGCGGATTCAAAACGGTAGCCTAAAAATCATTTTATCTCTTTTAGTCGGTAGATGTTACTATGTTTTTCGCATCATTTGGTTTTCGTTTCTGTGAATGTGAATTTTCCGAACGAAAAATAAAAAAATTAAAGATTCCCAATTCGTTTCATTCATATAATTTACACATATACAAATACAAACTCATACCAGAATAAATGGTTCGTTATGTTTATTGCATTGCAGGAATGTCCGGAAGGTATTGTATATGAAGACTGTTTCAAAGATATTTATGCGAAATTCTTCCCACATGGAAGTAAGTGTGTAACTAAATGTGCTATTATTCGCATTCGTAAATTACAGTTCAAGCTCATTTTCTTCGTCGTCTTCTTCTTCTTCTTCTTTTTTCGTGTCAATTATTAAGATTCAAGTATTTATGCACATTACGTGTTTAAAGCATTCGACGTGAACAGCAACGGCGCCATCAGTTTCCGAGTAAGTGAACAACACTCTTTCGTTACATTTCATTTTGTTGTCATCGTACTCGATGATTTTTTCTTCTTTCTCTCGTGTGTGTTTGTTTTTTTTTTGGCTCGTAACAATTCAGTTCAATTTGTCATTGTTTGATCTACAAGTTTTTTTCTTCAATTTCTTTTGTCGTCGCCCCCCCTCCGCTTTTTCATACGAATGCAGGATTTGCTCGTGACATTGTCAACACTTTTACGTGGTTCGGTATACGAACGGTTACGTTGGACATTTAAATTGTATGACATCAACGGTGATGGGTGCATTGGACGTAATGAACTAGGTAAATTGATTTATGCCGTTCATGAACTGATGGGACGTCGACCACACCAACCGGATGATGATCGAAAAGCACGCGAACAGGTATGACATATTGAAACATTTATAAATTGAATGTGGTTTTTGCAATCCAATTTCAAGTGCTTATCACATGATTTATCAAAAAATTAAATCGAATTTTAACGGTGTTCTTTATTTCACTCTTGTTACATTAACGATGATGAAAATTAATTACATTTTTAATGCACTTGTACAGATTGGTTTTTGCCATTTCTGCCTCTCTCTCTGGCTCTCTCGCCCGCTCACGGTGCTTTAAACACACTTTTTGACGATTTTTATTTTGATCCGTTTATGTAATTTAAAGCCATTTTTCGTGTTTTCCATATTTTAGTCATAATTTCAAAAACCCTTTTTTCTCGGCTTTTTTTTTACTTCCAAATCGGTTTTTCAATATTTTTGTCCTAATGAAACCTTTTTCAATGTTTTCAGGTGGATCGAATATTTCGTAAATACGATTTAAATCAAGACGGTGTTATAACATTGGAGGAGTTTTTGGAGGCATGCCTAAAAGACAGCGTCATCATAGAATCCATTCAAATGTTCGACAAAGATTTTTAGATAAATTTTTACTTTTAAACATGGAAACAAGTATCTATCTCACAATTTCATTTCGAAATTGTTTTCGTTGAGATTGTATACAACGAGTTAAAAGTTCTTATGGTTTTCGATGAGTTAACATTTGTGAAATTCTCAAAATAATCAACGACAATGATTGAGTACACAATAATGTACTTAAGTTACCGTAACGTTTTAACTTCTTTGTTTTTTCATTTGTTCCGTTTGTTTTAAAGCGTTAAATTAAGTAATGA
>NW_022203016.1:0-1218 GCF_009176525.2 Contarinia nasturtii | reverse complement strand
GTGTAATACATAGGCAAATGCAAGTGCATTTGCTTATGTAAGTGTGAGTTAGCGAATGTAAAGCCGAGCTGACTACAATTGAAACATTTTCTTTTCATATATATTGTATTTTACCATTTGTACTTAAAAAAGAATTTGAAAATGTAGCAGCGGGGACAATTTTTCTCACAAAATAATTGCCCGTGTCATGGTTATGTGCTTCATGACATGTGGTTTTGAAAAAGATTCAGTATTTGCACTTTTTGATTCATTTTCCAATTTATGCACAACAAATAATATGAATAAAATCTTCATATTGTTACATGGAAAACCAGGAACTGGAAAATCATACTTATGTGATCGACTTGAACCATTAACAACACCATGTTATTATCGAGTTAGTGATATACGCGAAGCCTTGTCTCGTGCAAATTTAACAAATATTGCAAATTTAGTAGTATTAAATGAAGTGGATATCTTAACAAATTCGCAAATGAAGGCCATAACAGGAGGTGACGGTGATTCAGGGAAAAAAATTTTTTGTCAAGCTTATGCCGGTTATAAAACTCAAAGTTTAATGATTGGGGCACTTAATGGATTAGTTAGATATCAGTCAGACCATATAGATAGCGTTTCAGTCCAACGATTACACGCAATTTCTGTTCTTGGGGTCCAAATGGACGAAACAGATTCATTTGATTTTTTTCATATGATGAATTCACGTAAATATATCCGAAATGTTATTCAATCTTCGGTTAATGAAGATTCTGAAGGTTTATCGTGGCTATTATATGGTTGGTATTATACATATAGACGTAAAGATCATAGCCCACCTAAAAATTCTAAAAATAAGTACGTATTGAATTATCAAGATAAAGTTTATCGAAAAAATAATAAAGTTTATCGATTCTTACGAAGATATGGTATCATTGAAATGCCCGAACGCAATATATATATGGAATCTAAAACGATTCAACGTTTAGCAAAGTATCATATTGAACGCGACAAATATATTTTTCAAAATTATTGAAAATTTGAATAATAAACTCAAACGCTAATAATTATTTAAATATTTATTATTGATACCATCGCACAATTCACGAATCTTTCGATTTGGTTTATATTGATTTAAAAGCAATTTCAATTCTTCAAATATCTTTAATGTAATTGTGGAAAACATTTGATCCGATGCATAATTGAATAATTCCAATTTAAATTTATGTTTTTCTACTAACGTGT
>NW_022203015.1:310-5320 GCF_009176525.2 Contarinia nasturtii | reverse complement strand
AGACATGAAGAGGTTTAATATCATTTTGTTGAATTTTCTATTTTGAAAAGGGACAAACGGCCGATTATTTTATATTTTTCACAGAAAATCAATAAGAGTAATGGTAACGGTGAAGCGGTAGCAAAGCGAGCCAGATTGCAATCAGAAAATGCCAGTACATTAAGACATGAAGAGGTTTAATATCATTTTGTTGAATTTTCTATTTTGAAGAGAGACAAACGGCCGATTTTTCTATATTTTTCACAGAAAATCAATGAAACTAATGTTAACGGTGAAGCGGTAGCAAAGCAAACCAGCTTACAATCAGAAAACCGCAGTAATTCCACAAATGAACAGGTTTTTAAAATTTCTCTTCTGAATATAAAGATCGACGCTCGATATTCTACTTTTTTCACTTGTTTTCCAGAAAATCCTTATCAAAAAACAAACAAAATCAAAGATAGTTTCTGTTAAAATCAAACAAATACCACCGGCAGCTGGCGACTTTTGTTTTGCAAAGGTTAGGGGTTACTGTGAATGGCCTGCATTTGTTTTGAATGTTGAAGAAAGGACTATCGAAGTTCAATTTTTCAACTCTGGGACAAAGTAGGTATAATTTATTACTGCTATTTAGCAATTTAATATTAAATGCAAACACACACTAAACATTTGTCGATTTTATAGAGCCAAATGTACTTTAACCAAGGTGTTTGACCTCGTGGAAGGGCTCCATTTCATAACTGATAAAAAACCGAAAGGATTTCAGAAAGCTGTCATGGAAATGTCTCTTGCCATGAAATATTCTCGGAACAAAACTTTGAATAAAATAATTGATCAATACAAAACTGCATATATATCAGTTTGATCGGCCGAAGAGAAAAAAAATCACACACACAATCACTTTTCACATTCTGAAATTAAAATGCCAATTCATTTATAATGCCACATATGTAATAAATATTTTTATAATTATAATATAATTTTCCAAATATTTTATTCGGCCGATTCACATGGTTTAGTTTATATATATACGAAACGTTATAAAATTGTTCAATAAAAAAAATAAAATTGAGATTTGAATATGTTATTGCACATATTGTTGGAATATATATTTTAAAATTTCTTTCGGATTTTGATTTCATTTGATTTAGAATATTTGAGAGAAAATAATCAATTTGCTAGTAACATAATCTTATTTGTTTAATATAAATAACACAAAATACTGTTTCGTGTATGATCACAAATGAAATATGAACTAATTTATATAAAATTCCTTTATAGAACAGTATCTTTTTCTGTCATTTCTACGATGTTTCCATTAAAATCAATTGAAAAACTTTTGGCATTTGTCAAGGTATTTTCATCGGCCGATTTCCCATTGTTTTCATTGAGCTCTTGTGAATACGATGACAAGCTTTCGGATTTTGAACGTTCCACAATGTCATGTTTCTCGCTTTCGTCACATCCCACCATTTTTTTCTGAAAGAAGATATAATTTTTCCAGATATTCAGTATAGAATATGTTGAATAGAAAACTTATGGTACCTTTTTATTATTAGAAACCTTCACACACTTTGTGAGAACAGATTTCGTATCATTTTCAAATTGATACAATGTGTAATTTTTGTCGACTCGAATCATGGCACTTAATAAAACGATTTGCACATTCTTGAGCTCCTTAAATGCTTGCGTGTTTTCCATTCGTCCTGACCACCTGAATTGTACAATTACTTCTTTTGAAATTAATGACCCAAAGAATCCTTCCAAAATTGATTTATGACTTTGATATAAATTCTTTACGATGGGAACAATGCGTCGAATCTAGAATTAAAAAAAATCGGCCGCAAATTAAAAAAGCACTCCTTTCCTCATATAACATATATGACACTTACAAAGAATTGTAGAAAGTCATTGGACTTTTCGAGATCTGATTCCAACATTTCCACTTCTTCTTTTGTTTTAATTGGTAACTGGTATTTTTCAAATATCGTTAACATTTCTTCCTCATTTGAAGACACTTTTGCTTCAGAAGTACATAAGGTCGCATTTGTTCGATATAAATATACTTGCTCTGAAGCGGCTATTAACTCTTTTGACAATACTTCAATTAAGTTTCCCATTGAAACAACCATTTGCATTAGCTCGTCTGCTGAAAATGCATTCAAATGGTTTTCGTTTGGTATTTTCACTTCGGCCGATTCGGTGTCATAATTCACAGCTTCAAGTTGATTTTCATTGCACTTATCTCCATAGGCCGTACAGTCGTCATTGGTTATTTCAAAAAAACTATTAAAATTGGATTTTTCTTCAACTACTTTTCGTTTTTTCGGCTTTGACTCATTTTTTGAAGATAATGATCGACGTTTTGAATTTCGACGTACTCGAGTACGCAATCGCTTCTCCATTTTAAATTTATTATTAAAACAATTGTTTTAAATTCGTAGACTAGAATGTATTTATTCTCTTAGCCGCTATTAGCCGATTGTCTTGAAATGGTTTACAATTTACATAACCTCAATAATAATACATAAAATATACATACATACTGTCAAATTTGACGTGAGCTGTCAAGTCGTATGTACATGTGCACAAATCAAAACATTAATTGAATACGATTACAACAGAGTTTTTAAACAATTTTTCAAAAAATGGTGAATGTTAATAATATAAATAGAAAAAGATATTTTGCATCAAATCGTAAAAAATATGGACGAACATTTAGAAAGGAAATGAATAAAATCAATGAACGAATTAAAAACGCAAGAGTTAATTCAGCTTTGGAGATGGAATCATCATTTGAAAACGAAGAAGATCGGCCGAGTGTATCACATCATCTAAGGGAGTGGGCATTAAAATACAATGTCAGGCATAATTCTTTGGGTGATTTGTTAAAAATCTTGATACGCCACGGACTGAAGTTTTTACCCAAAGATCCCAGGACATTATTAAAAACACCTCAAAGTATTTTGATTGAACCTGTTGCATCTGGAAGTTTTTGGTACGCTGGCATAGAAAATAAATTGAGAAAATTGTTTCATTCGCCCGATAAAAATGTCGGTTTGGAACTTAATATTCATGTTGACGGGCTACAGATTTATAATAGTTCGAGTAAACAATTCTGGCCAATTTTGATACAAATTCATGGTTCGTAAATAAAAATAAATGATAATTCGGCCGACATAATTTAAATTATTGCTATTATTATCAATTTAATAGGACTCTCAAATATCGAACCATTTGCTGCGGCTGTGTGGTATGGAGAAGGCAAACCTTCTTGTGTGAACGAATATTTATCAAAATTTGTAGAAGAAATTAATAATTTAACTTTAAATGGAATGGAAATCAAAGGCTACTTTTTTTCAATTAAAGTACGTTGTATAATTGCAGATACGCCAGCTAGAGTATTTTTAAAAGGTAGATTTAGATATATTATATCCATTATGTACATTCCATATATTCGGCCGTTTTGATAAGTACTTAAATTTCAGGTGTGAGAAATTTTAACCATCATGCTGGTTGCCAGAGATGTATAACTCGTGGAAAAAGTATAAGAAATACTATGTCATTTCCAATATTAAATAGCCCATTAAGGACTGATGCTGATTTTCGATCCAGATCTGATCCTGCACATCATTTGAAGTATTCAGTTATTGAAGAAATATTGAATTTTGATTTAATCTTCGACATGCCTCTCAGCGATCCATTGCATTTACTCGATATTGGTGTTATGAAACGTATGTTATCTCGTTGGCTATATGGAACTAAAAGTTATAAAAAAATATTTACTAATCAAAAAATTGCACAATTAGACGATTTGCTAAGGGCAGCTAACGAAAATAAGCCAACGGAAATAAATCGGCCGGTTGGAACGATACGTAATTTTGCGCGCTGGAAAGCAACTGAACAAAGAACGATTCTTTTGTATGTTGGTTTGATAATTTTGGAGGATATTATTCCCCACGCAGAATATGAAATGTTTTTGAGTTTATGTTGCGCCATTAAACTTTGTTCTGTTGACATGTATTTGAACGTAAACAACCGAATAGTTCTAATCGAAAAATTACTAACCGACTTTATACAAAGTTATATAAACGTTTATGGGAACCACACTATCACAAGTAATGTACATAATTTGTGTCACATTTCAGCCGATTTAAAACGTTTTGGCAATATTGATTCAATATCAACCTATCCATTTGAAAACTATCTGGGAAAAATAAAGCGAAAGATTCGAGCGTATCACAGTCCATTACAACAGTTTGCTAAAAGATCACTTGAATTAGATCAGCTTCATATCACAAAAGGACACCCAAGAAATGGAATAGAATTAAAATTTCCATCCTCTGATGGTTTTCAAACAATAATGTTCAATGATTATCAGCTTTCCTCGCGCAAAATTGCAGACAGTTGGTTTTTATTGAAATCGGCCGAAAAAATAATAAAATTTGAAAAAGTAGTTCAAAGTAATGAAGAAATAATTATATATGGCAAAGAAATACCTAACAAAGACAATTTTTTTGAATATCCATTTCATTCTAAACATATTAGCATTTTTATTTCTAATTCTGAAGAGGGAAGAATAATAAAATGTGGACCTAACGATATTAAATGTAAACTGTTCAGATTACCATACAAAGAAACATATGTATTCCAACCACTATTGCACACATTCAAATAATTGTGAACCAAATACGTTGATGAATTCATTCAATATTTTATGACAATTTTGACATTTTTACTTTAGAAATAAAGAGTCTTTTCCATACGAAGATCCACGGCATACATTTATTACACCTTTTGCTGCAATAAGAATCATTCTGAAATTTTGCAGAAATTTCAATGAAAATTGGAGAAGGTAGTACCTCCGAGGTACCCATACAAAAATTTCATTTGTTATTGGAGTTACCCCTAATTTTTGCCGAATTTTCTTGAAACTTTCAGAATGTTATTTTTTCTGTTCCCGTTCAATTTACTGTATATTTTCGGTAATTTTTATCAAAAATTCATAGTAAATTTATTTAAAAAATATTT
>NW_022203015.1:0-300 GCF_009176525.2 Contarinia nasturtii | reverse complement strand
CTGTATATTTTTGGCTATTTTTACCGTGAATTTATAGTAAAATTAACCAAAAAACAATTCAATTTATTTTGCTATAAAATCATGGTAAAAATAGCTAAAAATACGCAGTAATTTTAACCGAAATATTTTTTAAATAAATTTACTATGAATTTTTGGTAAAAATTACCGAAAATATACAGTAAATTTATAATAAATAAACGTGACATTATTTCAGTTAAATTAACCGAAAAAAGCGTGACTTCTGCGCATAGGGTAATGCACGCCGTGCTCGATTTTATTAAATCTGACAATAAAATGTAT
>NW_022203014.1:0-3517 GCF_009176525.2 Contarinia nasturtii | reverse complement strand
TTACCTGAAAAACTGAAAGTTTGGACTTGTTGTACCCACTGCATTTTGGCACATTTGAATGGAGCAATAACGCTTAAGTGAAAGTTCTTTATCCATATTAATATTCGACTATTTTTATAAGTTTTATTACAAAATTTTCACAAACTGTTTTTTTTGGGGTAGAGTTCTGTTTTCTATCGTCAATCTATTGTTGTGACAAACGAAACCTTCTGTCAAAGTTGAGTTGACAGCTGTGCACATTTGACAGGTATGAAAGGGGTGCGTTTAGTTCTTCAGTAAAATTTAAGTGTTTTTTTAAAACAAGAAAAGAAACAAGCAAACATCATCATTTTTAAATCTAATTTTATTAGTATATAACTTTACGTTATATTCTATGTTCCGCTATACACAAGATTTACATTAAACAGATAAAGATAAAAGAGAGATCACATCTCAAGTTTTCTTATTATTATGAACATGGTAAATGTTAGTTATTCGTAGCGTGTTATTGCATTTGTTTTTTTCTGTTCCTCTAGAATAAATGGCGAAATGAAAATATTAGTAAGTTAGGAAGACTTTAACGGCATGAATCCTCCCTTGGACCCAATGGTTTTTAGCATAAGTTGAGTGAGACGATATTTTTATCTAGGGGAAAATGATTCGTTGTAAGTTCATAAGTATCTGTAAGTTTCAGAAGTTCGCGTAAGTTCTCTTGAGCAGGGACCGGTTCGCGCATATTTCTATGCCTGATAGCTATGCTAAGCATAGCGGAGACGCAAGCTGCAACGCACCCGTCGCCATTCGATTCGAGCTATATTGTATGCGTACGTCTCTCAATGCACGGTCGCCTGCATACATGTTCGTTGTATTGTTCATATAGAGTGAACGGCGATGCGTCGGTTGCGTTTGCGGCTATGCTTGGCATATCTATGCTACCTAGCGCATTTAGGCAAGCATAGAAATATGCGCGAACCGGTCCCTGCTCTTGAGTTCTATATACATTTTTGTAAGTTCGTCCAAGTTTTACGTAAGTTCCTATAGATTACTAGTAAGTTTTTCAACGTCAATTGAAAATCGCAGAATGTTGTATATGTCAAGCAGGTTTTTGGTGAAAAAATACCAAGAAATATAAATTCGTCTAATTAGACGTCATTTTTGAAAGAGTCGGTTTTGATAGTGAATAATCAGTAATAAGTATGAGTGTTGAGAGCGATGCTTCAATATCAAAATCAGTACTTTTAAGGATGATATCCAATTTACTAATTGGATTGGTAATTTTTATTTTAAAATACGTTCTACTTTTTTGTACGAATTATTTGCAGCGTGAGATGTAATTAAAAATAAAATGTCTTACATCCGTAAGATGAACTTTTCCGCACTGTGATCCACAACATGCATTTATTACAAATCTTTTACTCAAAGAATTCAAGAGAAAACTGAATCTGACATTAGTTTTACGATACAAATAATTTTCGAAGTACTTTTCATACAAAAACTACTAAAAATGGGAATTTTGTGTCGCAGCCATGCCTATATGATATCGTAATCATGTGAAAATTTGCAGAGGTTATTTTTTTCACAAAAAGTTAACATTCTGAAAGTTTGAAGAAATCTCAATGCATATTAAGGGTACGCACATACATTCGGACATCGAAAATAAAGAGGCTTACGTACGCAAGCTGACTTTTCCGCATGGAACCGAAATTTTGGGAATAAACTGAAATCATGGTCTTTGTATGGTTGCAGTAACTTAAATTACCGTGAAAACTTGTGAATATTTTTTTTTTATCAAAATAAATAATCACACCAAGTTTAAAGAAATTTCAATCCAAAAAATAGCCTGTTCAAAGTTTCAGATCATTACAGTACCACAAAGGCAAGTCTTTCATACAAAAATGAAACTTTTTGTGGATTTTTGTATGAAAAGTGTGTGAAAAATTGATTGCATCTTAAAACTAACATCAGATTCGGGTTTCTCCCCCCACTACACATTCATTCAGCGTTCAAATTGAAAGAATATCATTTTAAGGCATTTTTCTCATAAGTGCCTCTTCAGAGTCTAAGTTTTACGCCGATCAATCAATGTCGTTGAAAATTTGACCAGATTTATTCCTCGTAGTGCCCAATCATCCCGTGAAGTCACATTTTGAATTTCATGTCTGAGCACGAAACCATCGTGTCACCAAAATGGTTGAGAAATGATCAAAAATGTATGGATGTGGGATTGTGGGTACTCCATTCGGACCAAAAAAAATTACACCGGTCAACAGATATTGCTCAAAAACTAATCAGCACGTCTCCTAGTAGTCCCAAATCATCCTGCAAAGTCAGAATTTGAATTGAGTTTTTGGAAGAGGATTTATCGTGTTAACAAATTTTGGCAACACGCCACAGGACACAGGACACAGGACACAGGACACATCACACACAGCGACGCACATTAATATGCCCCAAAATCATCTCCAATCGTGTTTTCTACATTAAATATGCATAGAAAACATGTTTTGGGATGACTTTAATTTTTTGGCATAATACAATACCTTCCCTACACTAGGTGTGCGGAAAAGTAAAAATCTTTCGAGGTGGGCATTTTTTGAAATAAATGAAAAAATAAATATTAAATATACTCACGTCTCAAGTATAAGAGACCTTGTCAAGAACCAGGTGAAAACAAGAGTGTCAATAAAACAAATCGACTTCATATGCATACATATATTGGAATTCTTTTTCGAAAATTATTTACGTTTCTCTTATCTATAATAGAAAACAGAAAAGGTGTACTCTTTGAACCCAAATTTTTAACGACTTTAGTCCCATAATCTCTAAGACAGTGATTGTCGAAGTTAATTTTTTGTATTATTCAAAGGAGATAATTGTATTAAACAAAGCAAATGGGTCGCTGTAGATTATATTTAAAATTGCATATCTTTGGGCTCGCTTAACGTGAATTGTGCGCAATTTTTCATGATTTTTCATCAATCCTTTATAAAAATAGGTATTTGGTAGTCCTGAAAAGGACTGTTTCTTGTAGCATTGAATTTTGTAATTAACAAAAGCGATTCATTTATGCTTTCGGTGCTTTTGCCACCTTTGGCTTCTTTGCTGCAGCTGGTTTCTTGGCTGCTTTTGGCTTTGCTGCCTTTGGCTTCTTTGCTGCAGCCGGTTTCGATGGTTTGGCTGCTTTTGCTTTTGATGGAGCCTTCACCTTTGGTTTGACCGATTTCACTTTTGGTGTACCGGCTTTCTTTACAACTTTAGCGGTGCCTGCGGCGGCTTTCTTCGCTGCTGGCTTCTTCTTGGCTCCGTCTTTTTTGGCGGCTGGTTTCTTTGCTGCCTTTGGTTTCTTCGGTTTGACAGCCTTCTTCACTGGCTTCTTCTTCTCGACCTTTGGTTTAAGAGCAGCGGCCGACAATTTGAATGAACCTGAGGCGCCTTTGCCTTTAGTTTGAACCAATGTTCCCTTTTCGACGGCACCCTTCAAGTACTTCTTGATGAATGGAGCCAATTTTTCGGCATCGACCTTGTTGTTGGCGGTGAT
>NW_022203013.1:0-1079 GCF_009176525.2 Contarinia nasturtii | reverse complement strand
CACCGTGCGGAAAAGTTCGTCTTACTCCCGTAAGACTCTTTATTTTTCATCAATTTGAGTAATTTTTCATTGCACACCTTTGAAACTTGCACTTTTTGTCATACTGCTATGGATTGAAATTTTGACTCGATTAGGCCATTTATGTGCGATCGCTCATTTCCAACACCATACATGCTCAGAGAACACACTTACTCGTTGCATTCGAATGAGAGAAACTATGAGTGCGATATTTGCGGCAATCGATTCAAAACCCGAAAGTATTTGAGACAGCATAAAAGTAGCCACGGCTTGAAAATTCATCAGGTAAATTATTTTGAGAAAAGCTTTTTTATTCAAAATACTGAAATACCGTTTTTTGTGACTAATGGTTTTTTTTTCATATTCAAGTGTCGATTCTGTGACTCAAAATTTACCACAACAACCATTAGGCGAGGGCATGAGAAACAAGTCCATAAAGCGATTTGAAGGAAAAAACAAGGAAGCTAAGTCCGATGGCACTTGTTTCCGAACAGTTTACATTGGGGTCTATACGTGGTGAAACGATGAAGGAGCAACAACAGATGAACGGCACAACATTATCTCAAACAAAATTGTGTGCAATCAAACTTTAACAGATGTAAAATGGAAAGATATTTGGGTCTAATGAAATACATTATTCAAATTTTGGTGATAAAAAGTTCTTTTTTTTTCAATTTTTTTCATGACTTCTCTTCTAGTATAGTATATTTTCCCCTCCATATTCCGGCGTTCCGTTTTCCACTTTCTGACATTTCGAATTTCCAACGATTCCAATGCGTTGACGTTTCAGTGACACTTCCAGTAAAATATATAAACAACTACCAACCAAGTAAGGCAAATCGACTCCGAAACCAATTGTAATTTAAGTCATTTTAAAATTAATAACATCAAAAATGTGTTTTACCATCGATCAAATGAATCAGGCATGTGGATTTCTGCTGCTCAATGAATTTAGCACATTCATTTACTGCTGTAACAAATGCCAATGTGAATTTGAGTCGGGGCCGAACTTGGAAATTCATTTCTTATCAGACCATCAAGATGATAAACAAAATATTGTA
>NW_022203012.1:0-1693 GCF_009176525.2 Contarinia nasturtii | reverse complement strand
TGCCTGTTACATTCGGATCAATTTTTTTAAATATTAACCATTTTCACACATACTCACTCCTTCAAACCTTTTTACTCTCGCTTATCATACTACAATTCTCTAGTTAATAATTGACTGTGATACTATTTCTTTCAACTAAGAGTCTATTATATAAAGTTTTTTTTTATTCATTCAATATATAAATCTATTTTATTTTTCTTTCTTTTTATTCAGCTTTTGCTAGAGAAAAACAGTTCCCTCGTTTAAGAAAAGTTTATAGCGCAAAAAAATGAACGGATTACTCTCTCTCGTTTTCATAACTATATTTCTTCAATGTGTTGCAGCTGGTTGTTGGGAAAAAGGCAATAAGGATATAATAAAAGGCGAGTGGGTTTTCATAAAAGCATACGGAGCCCATAATGAGTGTTATTATTTTGCCACAACTGATACAAATAAAAATATAAGAGTTCCTCATAGCTGTTTGCCGATTGTTGAGAAAGCATATATTCTTCAACAAAAAATATATATCAATAACGATGTGGATGATGGAATCGGTGAAACTTTTAAATTCTAATGAAAATTCATATCAGCTTCAATATCACCCATTTATTATGGAATGTCATTAAATTTGAGTAAAAATTGAAAATGGATTCAAAAGCAACTAAAAATGGATTCATTTCAAAAGTAATTTTCTATAATTATTTAAATTGATTTAATAAATTGTACAACAAGTTAGTGTGTAAAAAAGTATTTTTTTTTTCATATGCAATTATTGTCTTCTGCAAAGTTGACCATAGCTGAAGTTCACATACAAAACAAAATTCTAAATGTTCACTATTTTATTCCTAATAAGGTATTTTTTGATAAAACTGAAATAGACTTCCATCATGAAATACGATACTTGTGAATGCACATTTTCAGCAAAATAAAATGAGATGGATTTAGTTATGTTGATGAGTGCATGTGGCAGTATTCTATGTCAAATAGTGTTTGTAATTTCATTAATGGTCAACTTAACCGTTGGCGGATACGAAATAAATCTGTTTTTTGCAAAAGTTTCATTCAACTATTAGAAAAGGAAATCCACGAAAGAAAGTGCAAGCGACGTTGCTACGAATGCCATATTTGTAAGCGATACAAAATTCAGTTCATGGCATTCAGATCTGAAGGATCACATTCGAGCTCACCATACTGGCGATAAACCGTTCCGTTGTGAAATACGCTCAAAATGTTTCGCATAAAAGTCAACATACTATTCACAAAAAACCCATAAATAATACTTCAACTGATGTCGAAGTCCACACTCAGCACAAATTGGAAAACCCGGAATTATCCCAGCACGTTGTGAAATGAGTTGATTGGAAATGAAAAGACGTACAGATTTGAAGATTAATAAATGGACCCTTACAAAAAAATAAGATGAACTTTATTTTAATTTCAATTTTATTTCAAATAAGCTTTGATTCAATTATATTCTAGCTCTTGTTTTCTTTTCATTACATAAAAATCCAAACATTTCTGTTAATATCTACCGAAAACCTATGATTAATGTTACGAGAGACTGATTGTGATAAAATTGGCCTACTTTCAAAAGCTGCTTGTGAAAGTATTAAAGTAGATTTAACAAAAACGGTTCCAGAACTTTAATCAATCAATCGAAATCGAGCTTTAATTGAAGAATATTAATTGTGTATTTACTTTAATATTGATTGCT
>NW_022203011.1:0-3050 GCF_009176525.2 Contarinia nasturtii | reverse complement strand
AATTGGGATTACTTTGGCCAGTTTAAAGCTACTTGGCCAATGGTTTACAGGGTGTGCCAGTGAAACTGATATTTTTTTTCGTAACTACGTAGCTACAACTATATTGCTTTCCAATCACTCTTTTGTTTACCGTTATGTTTATTCATGTTTTGGCTATGTACTGTGATGATGCACATTAGTGCGCAGTTCTTGTTTACTTTGCAACAACAATGGATGTCAAACGTCAACTCGTTTTGAATTTGCATAAAAAAGGTTTGCGACAAGTTGATATTTTTCGGCGGCTTCAGAACGACAATATCAATTTGTTATTTATTCATCGCACCATAAAACGATACAAGGAACGCGGAACAGTCGATGTGAAGCGAAAACCAGGCAAAAAAAGATCTGTGCGAACAAAAGATCTGGTGAAAAAGGTACGAGACAAAATTCGTCGAAATAACAAAAGAAGCGCCATAATCTTGGCTCGTGAGCACAATATCAGTCACACTTCAATGCGAAGAGTGTTAAAAGAAGATTTGGGAGTGAAATCATTCAAAAAAACCCGAAAACACGGATTGACAGTCAAAAATAAGCAAGATAGAAAGCGAATATGCAAAGAACTGCTACGCCGGCGCGCAAACTCAAACATTGTTTTTTCAAACGAGAAGTTGTTCCTTTTGCAGCCAAGTCTCAATGTGCAAAATGATCGTGTTTATGCAGCGACAATTGAGGACATTCCTGAAGATGATTTAGTCGTTGAACGATTTCAAAATGTGTCAAGTGTCATGGTTTGGGGTGCCGTTTCGGCCGGTATGAAGAAATATTGCGCAAAAACTTTCTGCCACATGCCGAAACTGTGTTTGGTGATGAGCCATGGATGTTTCAGCAAGATGGAGCACCGGCACATTGAGCAAACAAAGTACAACAGTGGTTAAGAGAAAATGTGCCTGATTTTATTGACAAAGATGAGTGGCCGCCATCGTCTCCAGACCTAAATCCACTGGACTTTTTTGTGTGGGGCTACATGCAATCGAAGCTAAATGATCTGAAGAATTGTTTTGTGCTCAATACCGAGAGTTTCATATAAGGTTGCAATGTAGCAGCCAAATAACACCCATTAAATAATATGCGAATGCCAATCGTGATTGAAATAATAAGGAATGCGATTTTTTTTCATTCTGATCGGACCAGGTGATACAGAAAATTGAGCAGTATTTGTAAATCGAAGAAAAAAAATTATTATTTTTTTTCCATTTTTTGAGATTTTTTACCGTCTATATGGGAGGCTTGTATGAAAAACACGGAAGGCCGCTGGAATGACACTGTCGTATTTGTAAAAAATCGCGAAAAATGAAAAAAATATTTAAAAAAATTTTCTTCAATTTACAAATACTACTCAATTTTCTGTATCATCTGATGAAATCAGAATGAAAAAAATAGCATTCCTAATCACCGAAATCACGATCTAGTAGTATTTGTAAATCGAAGAAAGAAATTTAATTATTTGCAAGTTTACATCATCTACATGGCAACCTTATTTGAAACTCTCGGAGACTCGGTATAGAGCACTAAAAGTAAAAAAAATACAATATTTTTCTCAATTCTCCAACACTTTTATCTATAATTTGAAATAAAAAATTGCTACGAACGAACGAACAATATTTTCATTTTTCAATTCCTACGAACGAACGAACGAACAAAAATTTTATTAAACGAGTGTTCGTAGATGTTCGCAGCCAACACTATTCACAGTACACAGAAAAAAATATCTACCAACTATTTCCGTCACAAAATGTTTTTTTGTTTCAAATTTTGGTTTCGTCACTCGTTCTTCACCTCGATAGAGGTTTTTCCATATACAATTCAATTGAAAATAATGATTTTCGTTCCTCTTTTCCAAGTATTCACAACTGAATGTTATGCTATCACATCTGTGAAAATGACTGAAACTACACACAAATCCGGGTCCAAATTTGACCGTGAAATTGTGCCTGTTAATGGGTGAATTTGCAATACAAATCGTTCCTTAGGATTGCTACCAGTCTGGAATAAGGAGCGAGCGAGGCGAGCGATATAAAATATAATTTTTTATAAAAGCGAAAATATTTTTTTTATCATGTTTAAATATAATATAGCTTACATCGTCCCTTGGTTCGCTTATAACGTTCTGGTGAGGCAAATCCAACATGACCACCCGATTGTCGATTGAATTCAGCCAATATTGATCGAGAGGGATCTCGAACCAACAAAATCGCTCGTGAAAATTTTGACCACGCGTTTTGACCCCACTAAAAATCAAAGCAACAAGTACATATGATGAAATCTTATTAATAAAAAAATGTAATCAATTTGTCTACTTGGAATTACCTCATGGGTTTTGACCACCAAAACGGATGAATTGCAAACATGTTCAGCTGGAAAACCACTTTTCAGTAGACCAAAATCTTTATAAACGCTGCCTGTGTAGATCCCAGTTGCTTGTTGTAACAAATATCGTAACCTAAATATAACATATATTAACCAAATTCTGTTATCTGTTACCTTACCTGTTCTGTAATTTAATTGCTAGATGAACAAAAAACATACCAGGTGTTCCCAGATCCAGGGAATGAAGCCAATGCAGTAAGGTGACCATTTTCAGATGATTTAACTGTTCTTACCCCTTTTGTTCGTAAATTGTTGATTTTAGGCCATAAGTTCTCATAGTAAATGTGTTCATCATTTTCGTTCTTTATTTCTCTAGCGCCGTTCTCGAGTGTTTGGGAATGAAAAGTAATATCTGAATGGATTCTTTGACTGTTATCGGTTAAAATATTCTTATTCAATTTTCGATAGGACGCATTTGCTTTTGTAATAGATGTAGATTCTTTGCGCAAGAATTTCTCATATTTTTTCATAAAATTGTCCGCGAATGAACCATATGGTTTTGGCGTAGATGATTGCAAAATAAATGAAGGTTTTTCTGGATCGGTTAAATATCGTAACTCTCGACACCATTTCAATGGTGGACGACGACTCAAAATTCCTAATTCGCGATGCTTGAACACTTCATGGGACTGTAAATGAATGGA
>NW_022203010.1:0-5274 GCF_009176525.2 Contarinia nasturtii | reverse complement strand
CAGAAAAGTTATTTAAAATCTGACTTCACGGGATGATTGGGGGTCCCGAGGAATAGAAATCATTAGATTTTGAGCGATTTTGGTTGATGGAAAAAAATTTCATGCCTGGAGTGATACCTATGAAAAAGAGTCCAATTTTCGTCCAAAAGTCATACTTAATGTAGACTTAAACACTCAAAAATATGTAATGGGGGGTTTTTTGGCACGAGAAAACCGAATCCGAGGTTAGTTTTGAGATACAATCAATTTTTGATACAGTTTCCTTGGAAAAATCACAAAAAAATTTAATTTTCGTATGGGAGCCATGCCTGTTTGCTACTTTAATGACGCGAAACTTTGCACAGACTATTTTTTACACAAAATAATAACATTCTGAAAGTTTGAAGAGATTTCAATCAAAATTAGGGGTAACTCCCATACAAAATTTACAATTTTTGGCTCAAAAACGAATATTTTGTATGGGAGGTACCCTTAATTTTGGTTGAAATTTCTCCAAACCCTCCGAATGTTATTTTTTGGTGAAAGAAATAACCTGTACAAAGTTTCATGCCATTAAGGTAGCATACAGACATGGCTCCCATACAAAAATCCAAATTTTTTGTAACTTTAGTTATGAAAAGTGTTTCAAAAATAATTTTTATGGCAAAATTAACGTCAGACATTTTTTTTATAGTGTTTTGTTTGAAAATAGAATACTTTCAAATGCCGCACAAATGGGTTCATCATGAAAGTGTTAAAAATCTTTTCTCGGGTACTTCTGCTATTAAATTAAAGAATATTTCGTTGCCAAAGTTGAAACATATTGTTTGGTTTCGAACTTTACGACGCTTGAAAGGCTTGAAAAATCGAACAAATATTATTTTGAACTTTCTTAATAAAATACGCAACTACCACCGTGCGGAAAAGTTCGTCTTACTCCCGTAAGACTCTTTATTTACAATTCATTTATTTGAAAATAAATTACCATTAGTTAATGTAAATTGAAAT
Source organism: Contarinia nasturtii (assembly GCF_009176525.2). NCBI lineage: Eukaryota > Metazoa > Arthropoda > Insecta > Diptera > Cecidomyiidae > Contarinia > Contarinia nasturtii. Next base: position 4,287 of record NW_022203010.1, on the reverse strand, counting down.
TTTCAATTTATTTTTTTCAATTCATTGAATTGAATTTTCAATTATCATTTACATTCAAATTGAGAAATGAATTGAAATTGATTTCAATTGCGTGAAGTTGCAGTTTTCACATTTTAAAACCAGTGTACGTCAAATGTCATACTGACATTTGTATGCGCACATTCAACCACAACGATTGATTTGTCAATAAGGCTAATATTTTCTGTGATATTGAAATGGATAATTACTACTATTAAAATGGATCAAAAGTGTCTAAAACCGATTCAAAATGTGAAAAAAGTATTTATCAAACAAATAAAACGAAAAATTCAGCATTTGGACAATGAGGTACGTTGAAATATATTTTTTTCGTTTGGGGAAAAGTGACGTCAACTGGAGTGACAATCATTTGTTCGTTCTTATTATTAATCTACAAAATACATGTTGAAATGATTGTTTATTGTGCAGATTCAGTCTTATCGATATGGATTTGATGGTTGGAATGTGACCGAGCAACCAGTGTGTAACAATAATTCGGATAAAAGGGACCAGGAACACAGTAACGATGTGTCGTATATTCAATTGACGCCAAATGGAGAAAACGTGTTTCAACGATCGAAAACAACACAAATGGTTTGTTTTGGTTTCGTTTAAAGATTTTTTTCAATATTGAATTGGTTCGAATCAATTTGTTTATATTCCAGTGTAAGGAAAATGTGCCAATCGATACGCGGTCACCTTTATTTCATCCTACAATTTCGTGCATTGAAGGGAGTGATTTTATTGGGAACAGTTCGGTTAACGTAAGTCAGTTGGTCGATGATGTGCCCCAAAATTCAATGGAATTAGACGATAATGAAAACGTGAATCATCGTGCATTTTTACCAACACAAAGTTCGCCAAATGATAAGAAAATTCCAGTTTTGTTCCAAGGAAAATATTTCAAGAAGCTTAGTGAGGATGGTTCCAATATCAATGCGATATGTGTTACGTGCAAACATAAAATAAAAGCAAAAATTGGGGTCACATCAAATCTTATTACGCATTTGAAGGTATATTTTAAAATATATTATTCGTTTAGTGTTTCTGTGTTTTTAACTATTATGATTTTGTTTATATCATACAGAAGCATGTCACCACATATACTGAGTATTTGAATGAGCGCAACATGAAACGACACCCGACAGTGATAAGGACTTCTGAACGGATACTTTCACAAGATGTCATTAATAAAGCCATTATCAAGTTCGTTGTAAAATCAATGAATCCGATCAGTATAGTCGAAGACAAATCTTTTCGTGAGCTTGCTATGAGTGAGTTTTTTTCATTCATTTTCAATTTCTCATCTCATATGACATTTTATTTAAAGTATGTTTATAATTTTTCAGTTTTAATGGGATTTGGATCGTCGTCCGATTTTCCATTTAAGTTTATGTCGTCTTTTGAACTGAAAAACCAAATTCGTTCCACATATTGCGCATATCAAACTGCATTGTCGAAAATTCTGGAAAGTGTCCCGTCCGTGTGTGAAACTGTTGACATTTGGTCAGTAAAGAAACGAAGTTTTATCGGAATAAGTGTTCACTTCGTTCATCCTGTGACACTCGAACAAAAGTCTTATGCATTGAGCTGTGGAGAATTTGAGTCGCCGCATACAAATGAACGAATTGCGGAACATCTTCAGTTGGTACATTCACAATACGGATTGATGTCAAATCAAATCATCGCATGTGTAACAGACAATGCACAAAACTTCGTCAAGGCTCTTCGTGAGTTCGGCTCTGAATTTTCTGAATGTAACACAGATGATCTTGTCGATGAAAATGAAATTAAGTTTGTCGAAATTAATAATCTATCTCTAGCAATCTATCACATTCGTTGTGCAGCACATACATTTAATTTGATAGCTACAACAGATATTGCGAAAGCACAAACTGATAATCTCTACAAGAAAACATACTCTGGGGCTTTTTCGAAACTGAATGATTTGTGGCGCTTGACATCTCGACCTGGTACGAATGAAGATATTCGAGAAATTCTTGGCTGTAATCTTAACAAACCTGTAGCTACACGATGGAATTCAATTTATTATTGCGTTAGCGAAGTTTTGAACAAAAATCAAGATAAATTGACAACACTTATGATAAAATATAAAATCGAAGCATTCACGCCGGCCGAACGATCATTTCTAAACGAATATAAAGCAATAATGAAAACGATTGCAGATGCGCTGAATAACTTGCAGTCAAATTGCTATTTTGCATTTCTTTTACCAACTTTGTTCGCCGTCAAAAATGACATCATTAACTTCAAGTCAAGTACTGAAATTAATGCATGTAAACCATTGGCCACTGCAATAGAAAATGGTTTTAACGATCGATTTGGGCCCAGCATGAGTTTGGTGAATTTTCAGTCCCACCCCGGTTTCATAGCAGCGGTCACTCATCCGTATTTTAAGCTTCGATGGCTTGGCGATATGAAAACTACAGAAAACATCGAAAAAATTCAAAAATTTTTATTCAAAGCAGCTGACACCATTACACTTGGATCATTTGTCTCCGATACCATAAATGAAAATGTTGGCGCTAACATTATAATCGAAGGTAAGAAAGTAAATTCCAAAAACGGATAAAATAGAAACATTCGTACAACTTTTAAATAAATTAAAACACTTATTTCACATTTTTCCTTTCCATAGTACCGACAGACAAGTTTCAATATAAGTTTGATAATACACACGAAGAAATTGCACCAGCGAACACAAATTCAATTGAAATTCTCAAATACTTGCAAAAACCGCCGGCTAATAATATCAACGATCTCTCTCAACTCGAAGAGTTTCCAGTAGTGAAACGAATTTTTTCAAAGTACAACTCAATTGTCCCTTCATCAGCACCCGTCGAAAGGCTTTTTTCCTTCGGATGTGAGTTTTCTTTAGTGAAATTCAGGATGATATGAAATATTAAAAACAATTTGTTCCTTTTTCAGCAATGATTTATCGTCCTCATCGTCGAGCAATGAGCCCCGAATTATTTGAAATGCTGCTTACGTTGAAAGCAAGTGATTACGAGGAGCTAGTCTCTACCTGATATATTATTAGGATCTCAAATTTACTATTTTTTCTTATTTAAATGTACATTTTGAAATGATCTCTTTTTCTGATTTGAATTCAAATGTTTATATTATCGGTTATGAAATTCTATAAATCGTTGAAGTAAATTCGTACTGTCACATTTCAATATTTATTTATAATAAAATGTGTTTATGAAAAATCCAAAAAGAAATTCACTTACTGACTCAAATTTGGATAATAAAATGTCTTAACTATAAATCCCACTAATTATAAATCTATGCAAAGATTTTTTGAGTCTAGCCCGTGTGCAAAAATTGAAATTTCTTCAAATTAGCTGAGATTTTCTAGTTTGGCAAGAAAATGAGATTCACAAGTCTTTGTGATGATTAAATAACTTTAAACCTAGGGGCTTTCTCTATTCGTTCATACAAATTTATATACAATATTCACGTCCCATTCATCATATATACGATTAAAATATCTCGTCTATACCAGTGAATAAGGTGTGTTAAACTGTAGTGTACATATACACACACACACAGTAGCTACACAGAATCGAAGAAGATCCGCACAAAAAAGAATGAAAAAAACATGCCACAGACGAAATGTACACGAAGTATACACCAAATATATGTAGTTATGCACATTTATTTGCGCGTATTACAGATGATTTTGCAATATAGTTCACTATTTACAGCAGTGACCGGTTCGCGCATATTTCTATGCCTGATAGCTATGCTAAGCATAGCGGAGACGCAAGCCGCAACGCACCCGTCACCATTCGATTCGAGCTATATATTGTATGCGCACGGTCGTCTGCATAAACGAACATGTGTATTGTTCATATAGAGTGAACGGCGATGCGTCGGTTGCGTTTGCGGCTATGCTTGGCATATCTATGCTACCTAGCGTATTTAGGCAAGCATAGAAATATGCGCGAACCGGTCACTGATTTTCAGTATCAATCGTATACATTTGGTGATGAAAGCCCCTAGCTTTAAACAAACATTTATTGCATTTTGTTGATTCGAAATTGATCGGATTTTTTCCCAAAATTTATATTTGCAGTAGTTGAATCACAGTGAAAATTTGTAAATCTCATTTTCTTGACAAACTACATAATCTCAGCAAATTTGAAGAAATTTCAATGCATACTTGCATTCCCATACAACATTTTCGTTTTTGAGCGAAAAAAAAAATTTAATAAATTTATGCAAAGATTTTTTGAGTCTTAA
>NW_022203009.1:0-4227 GCF_009176525.2 Contarinia nasturtii | reverse complement strand
AGACATGACACTTCACTGTATCAACCAAATTCGCTCAAAATCTAATGGTTTCTATTCCTCGGTACCCCCAATCATCCTGTGAAGTCAGATTTTGAATTACTTTTCTTGTTTGAAAGTTATCGTGTTAACAAATTTTTGCATACAGGGTACAGCGTACAGGGTACAGCGTACAGCGTACAGGGTACAGCGTACAGCGTACAGGGTACAGCGTACAGCGTACAGGGTACCACGCACATACATTCGGACATCGAAAAAACGCTAGATTCGTGTTTCCTGGCTCCTAAAACACCCAGAAAACATGTTTTTTGAGGATGTCAATTTTTCGACCGATTCCAATACTTTACCTTACACACTAGGTGTGTGCGGAAAAGTAATATAAAATAATTTCGTAAATCTCGTGAGTTTTATTAAAATTATGGAACCTTACGGAAAAAAAACGCACTGTAGATTGCGCTAATAACTAAGTGTCTTTGCAGCAATGGTCTTCAAACTTTCAGAATTTTTAATAAAAAATCAACATTTCGACTTCTCCACCAAAGTCGCTTCCGAGAATGTTAATTTTGCAAATATGACTTTACCAATCGATTCTACTCATGAATACCTTGTGTATCAAACACTATGATTTGTTTTCGTCTAACCATGTCATGTGACACTAAGTGAGATGCAATTTCCTTGAATTGTATTTGAAATTTATTTTTAAAAATGACCAAAGCTCAGAGTATTGTGCATTAATAGATCAATGTGTTAAAGTGAATCGCAGTTTGAATCTCATATTTTAATATTGTAGTTTAGAATCTGAACAACCAGCAACATTAAAATTAAGAATTAAAATTAAAATCGTTGATTTTAGCTCAATAAATTTTATATCTTCAAATGTCTATTGTTTTATTAAGAAGAAAATATTACCCGAACATTGAATAAAAGTTTTATTATAAAACACACTTTTTGAAAAGAAATTATGAATTTATTTACAGCAAACCGTCAAAGCTTCATTCGAACATGACGGTGACTTTTCGAAAAATGCAAGGAAAAATGACATATATTCAGTTGAATAGCGACAATACCGTCTGCCAACCTGAAAATTGTCATTGATTCAGTTGGTTTGATTGTGTGCATGTGTGCTACACAGTGTCGAAATTATACATTTACACCGTGACAGCCAGATTAAAAATGTGCTAAAAATTCGCCAATTCATAATTTATCGTCTTTAACATAAAGTGCAGTCTTAGATTTTTATTTGCGTCTTATCATAAAAGTTTTCAGACATTCCAGAGAAAGTAACAAATAATTAATTCAGATCTGATTTTATTCGAAAATAAAACTTCTACAAAGGTGAGCATAATTTGAATGAAATTTCATGTCATTGCTTTTTATACTATTCGAGACAAATATCCTATTATTCTGTTGTTGTCTTAACAATTTTCGAATTACAAAGAACGAAATTGGGAGCAGTATTGAGGCTAATTTGTGCATTTTCAATTTTTTTCTTTTAGAAAATGACTGACCAAAAAGCGAATTTGGTGGCAAAACGTCAGCCACAACAAACAAATGAGCCAACGCCAGAGCCAAAGCATCCACGAATTGACGATGGTGAAGGTCCAGCAACCAATACCACGATGCTGACGGATGTTGTGGATGATTGTCTTGAGCGAATCTTTATGCTTTTAAGTGTCGAAGAGCTCTTGAACATCGCGCACACAAACAAAGAATTGAAGCCAGCCGCTGACATGGCATTCGAACGTAAATTTGGAAAAATGGAATTTCAACTAAAGGACAACAGAAGATATTATTATTCAAACGGCGACGGTATTAAAATCGATGACAAGAAAACTCAATTGCGATTGTTGCGTTGCTTTGGACCTTTGATCAGAAATTTGGATATACATCAATCTGGTGAATTTGTCAAGAAGTTGGTTGGCTCTGCAAATGAATACTGTTTCGATTCGTTAATTTCCATCAAGATTCGAGAGTTTTACATCAGAAACAACTTGTTGCAGAAACCATTCGCAAACGTTGATATTGTTGAATTGGAAAGATGCAGATTATATGCAGATACGAATTTCAAGAAATGGTTTCCGGCGATGCGTCATTTGGAATTGAATTGGTGTTCGACTTTTACTAATCGAATGTTCATCGTGAAACATATACCACAATTGGAACATTTGAAAATTTATAGCACTTGTATTCCAGCTGAACATATTTGCACCTCCTTGCGAAATAATCCACAATTGCGCAGCCTTATTCTGGATGGAATTGTTCTACCCAAAGATTTCTGGAAGACATGCCAAACACTTTCCCAATTAGAATCTCTTCAGGTTGAATCCGCTGCCAACTTCAAAAATGTTGACACTGCGCTCAATTTTCCTGCGTTGAAGAAAGTAGATATTCGCATTGAAGAGAACGATTTACGTTTGATGGTTTTAGAAGAAAATGTGATAACGTTTGGTCAACTTGAAGACATCACATTGCGATTTATATATCATTCGTTGCAAATTGACTCACACAATTGGTCGAGCTTCTTCAAGAGAAATCAATCGATCGAAAAAGTTACACTGTGGTTATATCTCAACGACGTCAGCACCCTCGAAACCATCATGAATAAAATAGCACAAGAGTTGCCATTGTTGAAGGAATTCAACTATTTTCCTTGGGTTTTCTCGTGTAACGAAATACTTGGTGTCATCGAAAAATTCAATTTGATGAGCTATGGTTTTCGATTGTTCAGTTCCGATTTCAATGATCTAAAAAAACGCTTGAGCACCGAATGGGATGCATCAATTGATGGACATGGTGTTAAGGTGATTCGCAAGATGTGATGAACTGACTTTCAACTTCTTCGATAAACAAACAGTTCAGAAAATAAGTAACTATAAGCATTTAGTTCAAGAACTAAAACGAAACTACAACATAATTTTGATATTTTTTTGGAAAACCATATTTCATAAAACTATAATACTCTTTTTCCACATAAGTCTACAAGTAACTCCAAATGTTAAAGAAAACAACTAACAAAATGTTCAATCAAACACTTACTTTAATTCAATAAAGTTTCTTATTTCAAATGCCCTATATTTCATTGAAAAGAAAACCTAATCAGAAGCATTTAAAACCAGAGGTACAATTTATTTCGATTGGAACTGGCTGATTTGGATAATTTTTGAAAAATCCAGGAGCGCAATCTGGGGCGCAATATATCGAACTTGATCTTCTTAAACAAATTTTTATTAACTTGTATCTTGAAGATCGAGCTTCTCGTCGAGAAAGGAACTGATCCGCTTTAGTAGCGACAACACTGTTTGCCAATTCAAACATCGGCTAAGTTGGTTTGTTGGTGTGGGCAATGACGTATAATCATACAGCTACGTTGACACAGCACAAATGCCCAACTCGTTTATGCGACGTCATTCCTCGTCACCATCTTCGACTATACACAACAAAAATCTAGAATAAATTGCTGACCCCGATAAAACGTAATCATTTTGAGTTTTCCACACGAAATTAGTTTAAACAAATTGGAGTAACACCTCAAGCGACTTGAACAGATTGACCAGATTTTTTGGAGGAAACATTCCATAAAATTAAGCAACGTGTGTATGCATTTTATTTGGATTAATGACAATTTGTAAAAATTGTATCGGGTACCTTCGAAGGCAGAAAATATTTTATATAAAGGAACTTTCAGACAGTTTTTTTAGTTTTCCATAAGCATAGCCGAATATTTCATAATAAATTCTCAATTATGTGTAAGAGATTTCATAAAAGTTCCATTAAAATTATGGCCTCATGTCAAGCTGTAGCAATTGCAGTAAATGTTCTAACCTCAAATGTTGAATGAAAATATGTGAATGTGTTGGACACGTGTTTTTCATAAAATGCATTCAGTAGGGATTTTTATTTTGAGTCTGACTTTCAATTTTTTTTACAGAAAATGACCCAAATCTTCACCATTTGATAGTTCCTTAAATTGAAATCCGTTGAAGCGCTATGAAACGTCGGATTTATTACAAAATTCTCGACTTTCTCGGATCTTCTGTACATTAATTCATAATCTTCTACTTGCACTTCTTTTTTTCTTCTTTAAATTCTGTCAAGCCAAATCATGAGACAATTGTTTTAAGAAACACTTTTAAAACTGATCACTTTTACAAAATGTAAATGAGTGCTCCTAAAGTGCTTTCATTCGACATTTATGTCGGAATCTTGGGAAAAGCTTGGCAATGCTTGGAA